>NC_091338.1:22123387-22140887 GCF_038502225.1 Cherax quadricarinatus
CTTATCTTAGTCTCCGGCTTAATTTATGTACTTTGGGTTTTCTTTTTTGTACTAGTTTGCTACTTCTGGCAACCATTCAGCTGTGATGCTACTCTTGTCAGTGCTACAACACCTGTTGCTCAATAAGGCTATTCCTGCAAGCGTGCTCAGTGAGTGAATGTAGTTTCTCCAAATTCTCCCCTCCAATTCATAATTAGTTTTAAAATTCATGTTGTATACTACACCTAGGAATCATGCAAATTTTGAAGCTCTTTGAAAACATGCTGATTTGAGTGCCAAACATATCGCCTAAAATTTAAGCCTAGCAAAGTCAAATGTTGGTCGGATTCTGAAAAGGGCTGACGACGCTGGTGATTGTGGAACGCTTCGTCGAGGAAGACGGACGAAAACGCAAGACGACACCTCACGATGACAAGATTATCGTAAGAAACAGTGTGAAAGATCCCAAGAAAACCGGATATGATCTATATAGAGATTTGGCTACAGGTGGCGTAAATGTTGATTCATCTATTCCATGAAGGCTCTTTGAAGTTTACAGAACTACCAGAAAGCTGGTAAAGAAAGAATTGACTGTTCCTATGGAGAAAATATGGCTACGGTGGGCACTATCAGGTATGGCGCATTTTTAAGTACGTGATTATACATCAGTGGTAGTGAGACGGAATGGACACATTCAACAAGCGCCAAAACACCCGCCTAAAGGCCGTGGACGGCTTGTGATTGTAAAGTAAAAGGACACAAGTGCAACTAATGTGATATTTTATTGTGGCAACGTTTCGCTCTCCAGGAGCTTTGTCAAGCCGATACAAACAGTATATGGACACAGAGGGTATATAAAGGCTGAGAGTGAGGTGCAATGCTAGTGAGGTACCATTTCGATGTTCACTAGTGGTAGTAGTAGTAGTGACAAAAGTTGTAGTAGTAATACAATATGGTAGAGCAATTAATTTGTACATGAGTAAAAGGATATAAAAGTTATTACTTGTTTAACATAAAAATCGGTTGGACAAATATAGACTGGAGAGAGAAGGCCTGTTTAAGTGTTCACTCTCTGTAATGTGCTTTGTGTAGTATAACAGGAGAGACTATGTGATGGCAGGGTTTACTGTTTTCAGGAGGATTCTCGCTAAGACTTCAGAGATGGTGAAGCTGCCGTTGTTTTGTTTAATTGTATTCGAAACGGCGATCAGTGCTGATTCGAGGCACTTGCGTCTGCGGAAATTAGTTTCTTTGATCACTAATTGGGCGTCCCTGAATTTCATGAGATGATTGGTGGAATTTCGGTGTTGTACACAGGCGTTGTTCAAGTTATCGTTCCTACATGCGTAAATGTGTTCATTGAGGCGGGTGTCGAGGTTTCTTGCTGTTTCACCTACATAAATCTTGTCACAGCCTCCACAGGGTATAGTGTAAACCCCTGCATTGACTGGTTCGTGGTGCTTTGATTTTGTCCTGTCTTGACAAAGCTCCTGGAGAGCGAAACGTTGCCACAATAAAATGTCACATTAGTTGCACTTGTGTCCTTTTACTTTACATATTGTCGATAATTCTACCAACATTATTACGGCTTGTAATTGTTGAGGGAACGATGGAAAGTGAAAAATACAAGGCAATCCTGGCAACTCATTTGCTTCCCGTTATGGACAGATTTTCCTAATGGATTAGTCATTTCCAGTAGAGTGGGCTAAGAGTTTTAAATTGGCCTGGACACTCTCCTGACCTCAACCCAATTGAGAATCTATGGGCAATAACCAAACGCAGGATCACAAAACATTACTGTTCAGCTGTGGAGAAGCTAACTGCTGCTGTTATTAGGACCGGGTACCGGGACGATGAACTTGCCACAATGTGTTCAACATTGGTCGAGTCTATGACAAAGCGTGTAGCAATACTTATATAAACAACTGGTAGTCATATTTCTTGTTAAATCGATTACATATCATTGCCGTGAATTTTGCAAATAAACAATAATTTTCCAAATGTCTTTTTCATCAGTGTCCTAGTTAATATGCACACTACTGTATAAAGCACGATATTTTCGTTTTAAATATTAAGGAAAAATCTATTACAATATGTTAAATAATATAGGCAATAATATATACATGCAATGAAACCCCGGTGTTTGAACTTAATAGGCGGTGTTCGAACAGTGAAAGTTCGATGTCCGAAACAATATTTCCCAGGCTTTAATTATCCGTGTCACAAACTGGAAGATGTTAAGTTGACTCTTCCAAAAGTCTCTTGAAAGTTAGGTCATTGTCAGATGGCACTTAAAAATACTTGAAACAGGGTTTCTTGTGAAGTTTTTAAAATTCGTTCGGACTCCAGGAAAAAGTTCAAAGACGTGATAAATTTTTTTTCTGAACAAAATTGTTATGGCTCTAGTTTGTTCGAGGTCCGATACTTTGGAACACCGAGGTTCCACTGTATACACTCAGCAGCCACTTTATTAGGCACACCTGATCGTTAATACAAACATCTAATCAGCAAATTACATGACAGCACCTCAATACCTAAAAAGATAAAGACATGACCAAGAAGTTCAGTTGTTCAGAATGAAGAAGAAATGTGATTTAAGAGGCTTTGACCTTGGAATGACTGTTGGTTCCAGATGGGAAGGTTTGAGTCAGAGAAACTGCTGATCTCTCAGGATTTTCATGCACAATTTCTAGATTTTACAGAGAATGTGGAATAACAGAAAACATCAAGCGAGTGGTAGTCCTGTTGGCGACAACGCCTTGATAAAGAGACGTCAGAGGAGAATGGTCAAACTAGTTCAAGCTGACAGAAAAGCGACTAACTCAAATAGCCACATGATACAACAGTGGTATGCAGATCATCTCTGAATGAACAGCACGTGAAAGCATGAAGCTGATGGTCTACACCAGCAAAAGACCATGCCGAGTTCAAGCCCTGTTAACTAAGAACAGGAAACTGAGGCTACATTGGGCACAGGCTCCCCAAAACTGGAAGTTGAAGACTGGAAAAACTTCACCTAGTCTGATGAATCGAGATTTCTGCTGCGACATGCAAATAGTAGGGTCAGAATTTTGCATAAACCTATAGAATGTGGTGGAATGACTGTGCAGCCGACAAATCTGCAGGAACTCCATAATGCTATCATGTCAACATGGATCAAAATATCGATGGAATGTTTCTAGCGCATTATTGAATCCATGCCACAAAGAATTCAGGCTATTCTGCAAAGTTACCACTGAATGTGTGTGTAAGATGTTCTTTAACTGGACGGGCAGCTCTGCCCATGTGCTATACGAGCAGTGTTGCCCCCCTACGTCCAAGCTACACAGGCTGGGCTGCCTTCCATGTCCCAGCTAATCAGGCTATTCTGCCATCCACGTTTCTTTAACACCGGGCACAGTAAATAATACACCTCATGGAATACACTATTAACATATTAAAAAATATAAATTTCCACAAGGACCACTGTTCGAATTCTCGCAAATTTCTCTCTCTGTGCACTGATAGTTGTTCACCACGATGTGGCATAAGTTCGGAGACAAAACACTTGTCTTCGCATCGGACACACTTCTAACTCATGAGTATCTCATGGAGAGGCGTCCAGTTCCACTTTGTGAGAAGTGTCTAGTTCCTATTTCAATCTCCCATATTCTACTGGACTGTCCTATCAACGAACACCAAGATTTTTCCTCCGACGTCGTCACCGCTATAATGACTTACTTTATCTTCCCTCCTTGCTGACGGACCCACCTTTGACACAGACTTTTTGACAGCAACTGATTGCACAAACTTTGATAATCCTTAATTGAGCACTCCCCACAGCCCCTCCCAACTTTACCTTTATTGGTATCTCCACCCTTATTTATCCTTAGATCCTGCATCAGTTCCTACCCTGCTGCGTTATTTGACTCTGGTAGGTTGAGCGCTTCCTTTTGCTTATACTAATACGACGTGGCATAAAGTTCCACTTGTAGACGGCAAGACATTCATGCTGTTCACTGCATAACCAGTGTACTATTTCGTATTAAAATTCGAACGAGTCTTGAAGGCTCGATACTCTGTCAATCAGAGCTAGATTTCTGAGCAGTCAGGTCCTCGTTAAACCTTAATTTCCCCCCAGAAATGTAAATATATGAGTTGGTATAAACCTTGGTAATAAATACCGACAAGTTGGTAAGATACGTTGATGATATATTGGTTTTCTATCCGAGACGTCTCAATATCCAGGCCCTTCTCAACAAGATCAATGCAGTTGAACCATCAATAAAGTTTACACTTGAACTCGAAAATGATGGCAAACTTCCTTTCCTCGACGTTCTACTGTGCTGATCTCCCGACAGTGACAAACTTCTCTTCAAAGTGTATAGAAAACCTACCAACAAGGACGATCTTATACACTTTTATTCACGCCAAGACACCCGCACTAAGAGAGGAGTCCTCATTGGCTTCTTCTTGAGAGCTCTTCGCATCTCCAGCCCTTGTTTTCTAGAAGAAGAATGCACTTACATAACACAAGCCTTTACACGTCTTCAGTTCCCATCTTTCTTCATCCGAGATTGCAGACTCAAGGCACAAGCTATCCTCAACAAACCGCCCATGGAACAGCCCCCTAAACAGTTCATAGTACTCCCATGTGGCGATGTTGCCACGAATACTCGCCGGGCACTTGCTATGAGTAACATCAACGTTTCCACCATAAACACATCCTCTATCAAAGACCTCACTACGAAACGCAGCCCCACACCTCTAACTTCTACAGCAGGCGTCTACACTATCCCCTGCGGGTTCTGTCCCAAGAAATATGTAGGCGAGACAGGCAGAGATCTTGCAGTCCGCCTGAATGAGCATCGAAATGCCTCTAACAGAGACGATGTAAGGTACGCCTGTGTCCTCCACAGAGACTCCACGGGGCATTTGATGAACTGGAACGAGGCACAACTCGTTCTCACCGAACCAGACCTCAGACGCCGACGGTGCCTAGAAGCCTCACTAATCGCCGTCACCGACACTATAGAACGCAACACAGGAAACTACAAAATTTCAAAAACATTGGCATACATGATACTTCAGCAGCACCAACCCAACAACACAGGAGTCACATGATTTCATCGTCTACCCGTCCTCATCATAGGCAGAGGTTGTTTTGATAAGGACCTGCCTCGCATGAGCCAGTAGGCCTTCTACAGTGTTCCTCCATTCTTATGTTCTTATGACATTCCTCAGGTCACGTGCGTCACATCTCACTCTCCGCCTATATATATAATGTCTTTCTACCTCTGTATGTTAGAAGTGATCAAGGTCCCAGGACCGAAACGTTTTCTAATAAATATGTTATAGTGTTTGCTTACGTGTCTTTCTAAACCAAATATATGAGTACTTACACTGGAGCGTTTTCATGGTGTCGTCACTCTTACTGTGGTGGTGCACTAGTGTCAAGATTAGTGCGTCAGCCTCACTGGGGTGGCGCACTAGTGTCACACTCACACTGGTGGCGCACTAGTGTCACACTCACTAGGGTGGTGCACTAGTGTGAAGTTAGTCACACTCATTGTGATGATGCACTAGTGCGAGATTACTGTCAATCTCACTGTGGTGGTGCACTAGTGTGTCACACTCACTGGGGTGGTGCACTAGTGTCTCACACTCACTGGGGTGGTGCACTAGTGTCTCACACTCACTGGGGTGGTGCACTAGTGTCTCACACTCACTGGGGTGATGCACTAGTGTCTCACACTCACTGGGGTGGTGCACTAGTGTCTCACACTCGCTGGGGTGGTGCACTAGTGTCTCACACTTACTGGGGTGGTGCACTAGTGTCTCACACTCACTGGGGTGGTGCACTAGTGTCTCACTCACTGGGGTGGTGCACTAGTGTCACCATCACACTGGTGGTGCACTAGTGTCACCATCACACTGGTGGTGCACTAGTGTCTCACTCACTGGGGTGGTGCACTAGTGTCTCTCACTCACTGGGGTGGTGCACTAGTGTCTCACACTCACTGGGATGGTGCACTAGTGTCTCACTCACTGGGGTGGTGCACTAGTGTCACCATCACACTGGTGGTGCACTAGTGTCACCATCACACTGGTGGTGCACTAGTGTCACCATCATTGTGATGGTGCACTAGTGTCACCATCACTGTGATGATGCACTAGTCTCACCATCACTGTGATGGTGCACTAGTGTCACCATCACTGTGGTGGTGCACTAGTGTCACCATCACTGTGGTGGTGCACTAGTGTCACCATCACTGTGGTGGTGCACTAGTGTCACCATCACTGTGGTGGTGCACTAGTGTCACCATCACTGTGGTGGTGCACTAGTGTCACCATCACTGTGGTGGTGCACTAGTGTCACCATCACTGTGGTGGTGCACTAGTGTCACCATCACTGTGGTGGTGCACTAGTGTCACCATCACTGTGGTGGTGCACTAGTATCACCATCACTGTGGTGGTGCACTAGTGTCACCATCACTGTGGTGGTGCACTAGTGTCACCATCACTGTGGTGGTGCACTAGTGTCACCATCACTGTGGTGGTGCACTAGTGTCAAGTTACCGTGTCATTAATTACACTAGTGAAATAAAATCACTGTCAGTTTTCTTTTTAAAAAATCAATATAGTCACCCACTGTGACGTCACTGCATCACCACACCTGTGTATGTCACCATCACAGGAGTGCACCACGTGTCACCATCAGATGAGTGCAACAGGTACGTCACCATCAGAGGAGTGCGCCAGATGTGTCACCATTAGAGTGCACCAGGTGCGTCACCAGAGGAGTGCACCAGACGTGTCACCATCAGAGGAATGCACCAGGTGGTGATCAGTGGGGGGCACCTAGTGTTATATTTACCTGGTTCCTGTTACTATGATCGTCATCACATGAAAAACCTGCTGCTTGAGCGTCTATCTCAACTATTTCTAGATTGCCATACCATGTACTCCTACATACCGGCTGCTGCTGAGGGACAGTGTCACTAATTTTAGCGTTTCTGGACCAGTAGGCCTTTTGCAGTGTTCTCATATTAATGAAGGTTCTAAATAAAGCAGTTCCATCTTATCCCTTCTATATTAAAAGCGTCACTGGTGCATACAGTATCACCAGTGGCCATCAACAGTCACCAGCAGCCACAACACACTATTTTATTTACTCATACATATATTATATTGGACGTGGTCAACCTGGCCAGCTATGAGTTGAACGAAAACACTACCTAATATATCTATTTCTGCAAAGTACATTTACAAGGTATACAGGTCTAGCTGACATCACTGACATACTACTATATAGAACGTCGCTTGTTATGCAGAGCATTTCGGGCAAATTAAATCATTTTTGCCCCAGGATTCGACCCACATCAGGTATATCAGGTACCCATTATTATTAATGGGTGAACTGGTATAAGGAAACACACCCAATGTTTCTACACTCGCCGGGAATCGAACCGGACACTCACCTTGTGAAGTGAGAGCTTTTGCCACAAGGCCACGGACTGTCTCGAAGACCACGTCAGGTTCCTTCTCAAAGGTTGTGTGGAATCTGTTTTATACCACTGCTAGAATGTGTCCTTGTATTGCACTGATAAAGCCATTGGATGGCGAAAAATCTGCAAAGTAATAGTACCCGACAGGCCTGGTCAAAGGCTGGGCCGCGAGGGCGTTGACCTCCGTATCACCCAGGAAGACAGACAAACATATACGTGTCTAATTCGCCTTATTCTGTTATTGTCACGGGGCAGTTGAAGATCACAGGTCAGACTACTAAAACAGGTGCGATAGTTATCCGTCCTGAGCGAGTAGTTGGAAAGGCAGCGACACCGACTGGAACGGAAGGGAAGGTGGGGGGTAGTCATGAATAATGGCTGCGAGAACTGTAGTGGATGGCAGAGACAACCATGCCGTGGACAGCGCTGCGGGACGTTGATCCCGGAATGCCCTCCAGGTAGGTAGGTAGCACGTACCAGAGGTGGTGACAGCGCATACCAGGTGGCGGGCGGATGGGTATACCATGGATATACTAATACGTGGAGTGAAGAATAATGCCCTAGGAGGAGCACGAGTACTTTGGAGGTGGCTATGAGAACCTGGGGATGGCCAAGAATATCAGGGGGCATCCATGAATACCTGCAAGTGGCCAGAAATACTTGGCAGTGGCCACTAATACCCAAGTTGATTAAGAATACGTGGGGTGGCCACGAGTACCTCTGGGTGGCCACATTTAAAAGTAATGGCCGCGCTACCTGAGTTGTGGACGTGAATATCTGAGAATTTGGAAAAGGAGGTAGTGGCGTTGACACCTTGGGGGAGTACGAGGTAGCCTTGGACCCTGGGAGAAGTGGCGTTGGCAAATACGGGGGCAATGTGGCGGTGATGGCACCAGGGGGGCCAGGTGGCGGTGTTGACACCAGGGGGGCCAGGTGGCGGTGTTGACACCAGGGGGGCCAGGTGGCGGTGTTGACACCAGGGGGGCCAGGTGGCGGTGTTGACACCAGGGGAGGCAGGTGGCGGTGACACCAGGGGGGCAGGTGGCGGTGTTGACACCAGGGGGGCAGGTGGCGGTGTTGACACCAGGGGGCAGGTGGCGGTGTTGACACTAGGGGAGCAGGTGGCGGTGTTGACACCAGGGGAGGCAGGTGGCGGTGTTGACACCAGGGGAGGCAGGTGGCGGTGTTGACACCAGGGGGGCAGGTGGCGGTGTTGACACCAGGGGGGCAGGTGGCGGTGTTGACACCAGGGGGGCAAGTGGCGGTGTTGACATCTGGAGGGGTGAGGTGGTGGTGTTAACACCAGGGGGGCAGGTGGCGGCGTTGACATCTGTGGATCTGGGGGGGAGGTGGCGGTGTTGGCATCTAGGGGGGGGAAGTGGCGGTGTTGACACCATGTGAGCAGGTGGTGGTGTTGATATCTGGGGGGGCAGGTAGGGGTGTTGACACCTAGGGGGGAGGTGGCGGTGATGACATCAGGGGGGCAGGTGGCGGTGTTGACACTAGGGGAGCAGGTGGCGGTGTTGATATCTGGGGGGGGGGGTGGCGGTGTTAGCTGCTGGGATGGCAGCGGAGTTGCCAATTTTTGTTAATAATAATAAATAATAATAATACTAATAATAATAAATTGCAGAACAAGTAAGGACTGGACCCTTGGCAGGTGAGTTGTGATGCTTCGCGTGAATGGATTAACAGTTTCGTGGGTTTAGGCTGTGTAGGCACGAATTTTGTTGGATTTTATGCAATAACTGGTTGTGTAAATTATCATGGGCCAGTTTTAAAAATCAAATTGGCTTCTGTGAAATAACTGGAGGTCTTCTGAGCAGAAGTAAGTCATTGTTAGACCTTAATTGATTATAATTAATTGTATTATCGATTTATGCCGCACACTGGGTAAATCGGGCGTTAAGCCTGAATGAGTAATTGGTTACGGAATAGATGGATACAGTTCTCTGATCGCACAGCAACCGAAATACATCGTTATTACTATTATTACTTATTATATTAAAATTATAAATAATATTTTCCATCTTAGGATCAGCAGTACCAGAGAAGCCTGCATCACTGAATGTGGTTCCGGACCTGCCAGTAGCCAATATGTACTCTGCCCCGTCTGTCACCAAGCTCTCAGAGGACCAAACACTCCCCACCACGCCCACAAATGTGCCCTTTGAAGAGAACAAACCCACAGAAGAAACCAAGGTGCAGGAAGCACACGTCCTCACTAGACTGAGCAACGACTCCGGTCAGACCTTCATACCTGACCCAGTAAGTAGAAAGTAATATGGATGATCTATTTCTTCTCTGTATGTTTTATTTCTCTAATTTCTCGTTAGCACACCTTCCTGCGCTTGTCAAGTATTTAGTGCTGGATTCGCAAGCGTTTTCCAGCACCAACTGTCCGGTCTACACTTAAGCATCAGTCAGCGGGTGGGCAGCTAAACTCGTCTGGGTTCGTGAGATTTTAAGCCGAGACAATAGTGCACAGGTTTTCTCAGTGAGGCTAAGAATACAGCTTAATATCAAGTAGAATAACTAATAGATGTCCTAAGGTTATACTACAGCTTTATAAATCATTTTTTAAACCCTCCTTCAGATTATTCAGCTCATTTCTGGTATTTTTATTACTAAATTAATATAATTGCGCTGGAAAACATGCAGAGAAGAATGACGAGGTTGGCACCACGTATCAAATTTTTTTCCTGTGAAGATAGGTTAAAGGCACCGAATTTCGACTCTCGGTAAAGATGCAGTGAACAAATACAAATTGAAATATATAAAAGGCTATAACTACGAAGCCGAAAATATCTAACTACAACAAGACTTGCAGCAATGAATTCAGACTGAACAAACTGTTATTTAAAACGAATATTGGAAAGGATTAATGTGATAATATAGTTAATGAGTGTAAGAAACTCCCGAACAGTGTTACTGAAGCAAGAACTTCGAATGTAGGTGGGACGGGTGCATGTTCTTGCCTGGCATCAAGTTTTCATATTATTAATGGTACACAAATTATTATAATCAAAAAGAAGCGCTAAGCCACAAGGGCTATACAGTATGGTACACAAAGATGACAAGGGTGATGGAGGGATCACGTCAAAACTTGTTTTCGCCTGTATTTGACAGGAGAAACCTATTGTACAGATGCAGCATTTCGGTAGAAATGATATACACGCGTTATACATGTCTTGTCAACTATAAAGAACTGTAGAGGAGGAATGCCAGGAGAGGCAAAAATTAAAAAAAAATAGATTTACAATGTTTTGTTTGAGAGTACGGTTTAAGGCGACCACCTTGCTATGTCTCTCAGTTCCTAGGTTATTGAAGTGCGTTCAATTCGAAAAATATTGTCTACGATTTTTGTTCTCTCATTTTTACCCAGTGGTGTTGGCTATAAGGATTATAGACGATTTCCTGTTGTGCTAAGTGGTCTAGGTTACCACTTGGGTCACTGGTGGATAATGAGAACCTTTAAAACAAGAGACCATGTCAATGATGACTAAGTTGCTTGTTCTGTCTAGGCTGGAACGCAGCTGTGTTCTAACAGCCCCATTCACGGCAAGTGATCTTAAAAATGTACTGCACGGATTAGTTTAGTCAAGCATCTTAATTACTGGGAACGTTTGAATTCCCTTGACCTATACTCCCTAGAACGCAGGCGAGAGTTACATCATCTACACCATTGAAGTCCTAGAGAAAACAGTGCCAAATTTGCACAAACAAATCATTCGCTACGAAAGCAGAAGATTAGGTAGACGATGCAACATACCCCCAGTGAAACGCAGAAGCACAATTAGAGCATTAAGAGAAAATACAGTAAGTATCTGGGGCCCAAGACTGGTCAGCAGCCCCTCATCATATATAAAGGGAATTACCAATTGACCCCTAGCTATCTTCAAGAGGGAACTGAACAGATACCTTAAGTCAGTGCCCGATCAGCCGAGCTGTGGCTCATACGTTGGACTGTGTGCGGCCAGCAATAAAAGCCTGGTTGATCAGGCCCTGATTCATCGGAAGGCTTGGTCGAGGACTGGGCCGCAGGGGCGTTGGTCCCCGGAACGACGTCCCGGTAGACGGGGCAAATGTTTTACCATATCCGGGGTCGTGGGCAGAGAGATTTAGTCTAAACGGAGGGCCGAGGTCTGGCTACCTCGCTCAAGCGAGTTGAACGCTCTCCGTGGAGTAGGAAAGCGGCAACTTAATTCACGAAAGGAAGGTTTTAACGTCTTCCTTGACGTACAGGATGGCAGGGGTACAACCTTCTGAGTCATGAATGGGAGGGTGTAAAATATAACAAAAAACTGAGGTACGGGTATAATATCCTCCTTGTTAACGGCCAGGCATAAGGCCTTTCATGTCCACGTTAATTACCCACTAAAGTACGAGATTATAGACACCTTTTGAACGAGATAGGATATCACTTGCTGATATCCCAAGATTCTTAACCAATGCTTTTAATCCCAGTTGCCAATATTCGTATACACACTACATGCAAACAGTGTAAGACGAGTTAAAAAACAAAACTTGAGTAAAAAATGCTTACCTCACTGATGGTGAGCAAGTTGACCACGATGACGTGTTGAGCCTCACTTACCTGCAAGGTAAACAATACTTATAATTACCTAAAGTGTAATGAGCACTTGTCAGCGCTCAATAAACACCAACAAGACCACAAATTCAGGAGGTTCATTGATCTGAATATTTCGACTTCCTTCTGGGATCCTCTTTAGCAGGATCCCAGTTTAAAATTTAGAGATTAATCAACCTCCTGAGTTTCTGCCTACATGTTAGTACCTATTAACAATACTTATTATTAACACGAGGGTCTTTGGACACTGACCCATACAGGTTTAGCATTTGTTTTTAATATATTAAATACATGTGTATGCCCAGTTACACTCTTCATACTGGACCATCAGGAGGTATATCCTATATCTCTCAGCTTAAAGGAAGTGTCCCAGTTATACCTTTCATCCCATAGTTATACCCTGATTATGGTTATAATCAAAAAGAAAGTTATACCCTGAAACCACTACATTTTACAAGTCTCCTCAGCATACCTGGAGTTTACCTGGAGAGAGTTCCGGGGGTCAACGCCCCCGCGGCCTGGTCTGTGACCAGGCCTCCTTAGGTCAGTGTCCCAGGATGCGACCCACACCAGTCGACTAACACCCAGGTACCCATCTTACTGATGGGGAACATAGACAACAGGTTGAAAGAAACACGTCCAATGTTTCTACTCTGGCTGGGAATCGAACCCAGGCCCTCACCGTGTGAAGCCAGAGCGTTAACCACCAGGCCACCAGAGCCCCAATAACATTTTTTGTGATTTATTTCCTTATTCCATATAAATAAATTTTCATTTCCACAAGATAGGTCACACAATTTTACAAAACTGGAAAATACTTAAGGAAAGTCCCTGGGAATACGTAGCATATATCTCTGCTGCCCAGACTCACCTTGACGTGATGGTAGACGGCGCATGAATGACGCGTTGAGGCCCAGCTGGTGTTTGTAACCAGGTGTTGCTGGGGCCCATTTTTGTCATTATTATTGCACACTTTTGTAAAAGTACTTGTGTTTAAACATTGTCAGAAATATTTTCGATAGCAGCACTTATTTGAAACAACCGTTATTAACGCTTTTCTTGCAGTTTTGTTAGAAACACTTTTGATAGAAACAATGTCAAATCACTAAGTAAAAATTTTTTGAAGCACTTTGTCATAAACGTACTTTTGTGTAACAATTCTATTTAAGTCACTTTTCTGCAACACTTTCCTGCAACACGCATCTGCAACACTGGCTAAAAGCTGTTTTTCTATCATTTGCTTTATGAACACCTGTGTATAAAGACCTTATGAACTGTCAGATATTTTCAACAGTTATATTATTATAATCAAAGAAAGCGCTATACCGACAAGGGTCATGCAGCATTGCAGGGTAGAAAACAGAACCGGGGCTAAAAACAACTAGGTGGAGAGGGGATCAGAGGCGAAGGGAGGAAAGGGCTGGAAGGGACGTTAGGGGTTGAGAGTCAAAGTTCGTATAGTAAAGCAGTTGCTGAAAAAAAATAAAGTGATTGCAAGTCAAAAGCAGGACCGTCTGCAAGAAGGGAAGGTAAGGTAAGAGTGGTAGGGCGGCAGCGTCGATGGAGGTAAATCCTGCGAGCTCGCTGGTAAACCGGGCAATCCACAAGAAAGTGAACCGAAATAGGGACCCGACAAACCTCACAGAGAGGAATAGAATGTCTTTCCATGAGATACCTATGGGTAAGGCGGGTACGGCCGAAGCGGAGACGGGAGAGTGCAGTCTCCCGAGTACGGCAACGGCGGTAAGATGGCCACAAACCTAAAAGCGGTTTAATAGAGTGCGATTTGTTATGGTGCATGTCCGACCACCGTTGCTGCCAACGGTTGCGAAGACGGGCAGAGATGACTAAAATAATCCCTGTAGGGAATACCTCTATAGGAAACTGGAAGATTGTGCACCGCTGACCGTGCAACAGCATCCGCCTGTTCATGTTCATTGCCCTGCACATCAACATGTCCAGGGACCCAGCAGAAAACGATATCTTTGATTTTGGTAGCCACCCGGCACAACCATAGTTGAATAGGAAAGATCAAAGGATGAGGGGAATCAAATTGTTTAATGACTTGTGAAGCAATGAAGAAATCTGATGCGATCAAAAACGTCGACGAAGACACATGTAATACGGAGAAGCACTATGCCTTAGGAGACACGGACAAAATAGTTTCCGATTTCCGTGGCAACTTCAGAAGGTTCCACAACACTAACACCAGCAACCTCCCAAAATGGGACGTGGTCTGGAGTGTACTTGCCACAACTACCGTACCTTCTTCGAGACCGCTTAAAATCGAAAAGACGATCTGAGGTCTGATAATATCGATAACGGCCCCATGCAGCATGTTACGCACTGCATGGGCAAATGCAGGAGACCACAAAGACACGCATGTCTGAGAATGCCTGCCTAAGGCTTGAGGAATAGAATGTGACACTGTGGTCAAAACTAAGGTCGAAAACTGATGCACCAGCTCATCAATAGAGAACAAAGAAGGGTCTCCAGAAAAAGCAGCAAGATGAGAGTACAAGTCCCAGTTCGCTCGTCTAAATTGCCAACAGGGCTACAAGGTGGTCGGGAATAGGTAGAAGTAAAAAGAAAAGGAAAGTGATCCCTGTCGTGCAAATCCGGGAGAATAAAGTGTAATCAAGTGCGATTGACGAGGAGCAGATAGAAAGATCAATGCAAGAGAGACTGAGTGTGTCAAAATGGGTGGGAGCACCCATATTTAAAACATGAAGAGGATGAGAAGAAAGAAGAGTCCAACTGATCACTACGAGAGTCACAGTGGGATCCTCCCGAAAGATGATGGAGAGTGTTAAAATCACCTAATAACAAGATGGGCAGTGGCTGAGAAGAGATCAAGAATGCAATATCCGAGATACAGAATGCACGGGAAGGGGATATATATAGAGATCAAACTGTATATTGTTTGTTCAAATAAATACAGGCTGCAATACAATGCAGCAGGGAACGAACAAAGACCTGTTGATATGGTATACCAACGCGCACAAGAAGTGCACTCTCATTAAATGATTCATCAGGAAAGGGGATCAGAAGAATGTAACAGCACACAGCCCGAAACGAGACGAATAACAGCTGAACGAATTTTGGCTCATGTAACTGAACACATACTAGGGAAAACTGGGAGAGCAGCACCTGGAGCTCTCCCTGATTACCCGAGACCATGAATGTTCCACTGTAAATAAGTTATTATTCACGAAGACAGGTATACCATCAATGAGAAGCGATAAAATCTATGGGCTATTAGGGTCAGTGAGGTCAATGTGTAGAGGTAATGGAAGCATGCAAGCAAGGAGGAATCAGATTGCTGGTGTCCATCGAGGGTTTTTTCTCTGCAATATAGAGGGAGATAGCATCAAGTGTTTCAGCGGACAAGGAAGATGCCGATACCATCACTTCAGAGACAGGTGATGTAGAGCAAGTAGAGAGGAGACTATGGAGGGAACCAAAGAGGTCAGAGAGGGGAGGGGAGTAAGACCCTGTAGAGATGTGCTGGCGGGGACAGACGAGTCCTGCGGTGCAACAGGAGAGGAAGGAGGCTGGAAGGTAACTGTAGTAGTCTGGGGGGACAGGAAAAGAGGGGACCACACGAGGGGGGTGTGAACCTCCATACTTTGTATGAAAATTAGAAAGCGGGTGAGAACTAAGCACCGAGGCCGAAAAGGAAAACTGCTGAGGAATTGTAAGCACCGGAGGAATGCGAAGAGACTTGGGCTTATGAGACAGGTTCAACTTCGTAGGTGATAGGCACGAAGAAATAGGTGTGCGAGGCCTTGTAGACTGAGAAACTAGCGGGCGAGAAGTAGAGGCAGGAATAGGTAAGGTGGTGGGGGATTCAGAGGGTAAAACCGCAAAAGAATTAGAGATGGGGGTGACCTTGGAAGTCACGACACCGAAGGAGAAGGTAGGCAGGGGGACCGCCGAGGTTGGTCCCCTAGCTACTCGAGAATAACAAATAATGAACACGAGGAAGATCTCCCTGAAGCTGGAGCCGAGAGACGGCGATAACATAAGGCCTTTGCTCTCCTGATGACAATGGATTTCTTGTTCATTAAGATGGACCTGACAACGGCGGGAAAATGAAGGATGAGGTTCAATGCAGTTGAGACAAGTGGGGGGAAGACTGCAAGATGTATCGGCATGATCCACATTATTATTATTATAATCAAGGGGGAAGCGCTAAACCTGGAGGATTATACAGCGCCTGGGGGGGGGATGTGGAAGGCATTCAGGCTTAATTCGGGGAACTGGAGCACAGATCCAATTCCCTAAATCAAGAGCCCCTCACCAACATCAAGGAACCTTCCTTGAGGGGGGCATGATCCACAGCACCGCAGACCGGGCACTCCGCCACAGACCTGCAGTATTTAGCGAGGTGTCTGAAGTACAATCACTTTTGACAGTTGGGGGGTAGGGACCACTTTACGGACCTCTAGGCAGTGGCCCACGATATCAACAGAGGACGGGAGTTCACAGCAGTCAAAGGTTAAGCAGGCTATGTTACTGGGAAAGCACCTCCGCCCACGAGCGGGCAGGACATATGTATCCACTGAGAATTGGAAGGTCCTGAAGGGCTAATTGCTCTAAAATATCACCAGAAGAAAGAAAATCACTCTGAACAATGGTACAGGGTAAAACCACTGTACCATTGCAAGAATTTATAGTAGTGTGCTTGTGAACTGTGATTGGAATGTTATCAATGGAAGTAAGATGGGATAGATCATGAGTTTGTTCCTCATTCTGAACTGAACAATGTGCGCACGGCTTCGGAGAGCATGAAAGGATACATTTTGCCAAACGTGTCGTAAAAGAGCTTTACCAATGCTATGGTCATAAAGATAATCAGTTGAAAATGTCGGTTGCAGGGAAAAGAATATAGTCCACTGTGTACATGGTGAGTAAAGTAAGTAGGTGTCGTGTAGGTTGTTTTTGGGCAGAATGAGCAGACATCGAAGAACCGCCGTCATGAAATGGTCTGGAACGTTTAAACATAGTACCGCAGGCAGCCTGACCTGAGATAGGTGGGCGATCCGAAACCATCACACCATATTTGGGGAAGCCGGACGCACAGTTAAGGCGTGCAAGAGGCAGAGGCACTAGCAGAAATGGGCGGAGCTTCTGCACCTGGAGTAGGTGACTAAGCATCACCAGCAGAAGTTAGAGGGGTAAGGGAAAAGTCTGGAATATGGTCCAATAACGAAGGAGGGTCAGAACAGGATGCAGTAACAGAAAGGGGCCTGGGAAGGGGGGGGGTTATCACGGAACGAAGATTCCATGATAGTGATACTTCTTTATTATTTTAAAGAAAAAAAGACGGAAAGAAAAAAAAGAGGGACAGTGGAGGGTCAGTCACTAGAAGGAATGAAAGGGCCGTCAGTTCCTCCTCTCATCCGAAAGGACCTTGAGACTGCAAGTAGTGCAGATGCA
>NC_091338.1:22145887-22273387 GCF_038502225.1 Cherax quadricarinatus
TCCATCAACATCTTCACACTTGACTGACTCGACAACTCTAGCGCTCTTTTTTACAATTGACTAAGTGACCTCGACCACTATTTACACCTGAGTGACCTCGACCACTACACCGGAGTGACCTCGACCACTACACCTGAGTGACCTCGATCACTCTACATACCTGAGTGGCCTCGACCACTATTTACACCTAAGTGACCTCGACCACTCTTCACACCTGAGTGACCTCGACTACTCTTGACCCCTGAATGAGTGACCTCGACCACTCTTCACACCTGAGTGACCTCGACTACTCTTGACCCCTGAATGAGTGACCTCGACCACTCTTCACACCTGAGTGACCTCGACTACTCTTGACACCTGAATGAGTGACCTCGACCACTCTTCACACCTGAGTGACCTCGACTACTCTTGACACCTGAATGAGTGACCTCGACCACTCATCTTCCTCAGCGTTGCTGTAGGTTCATATATACCACCACCGTCCCGCTCTACAGGACGCCAACACTTACCATACAGGAGGTTACAAGCTTGTACTAGTGAGGTTACAAGCTTGTACTAGTGCAGAGGTCCCGACTTATTTTATGGCTACTTATAACCGCCATCACTACTGCAGAAAAACGAAAACAAAAAAGAAACAAAATCCGCGACCAGCAGGGAAACCTGTTGTGCCACGATTGCAAACAAATCAGGGAAAGGATGGGGCTTGAACCATGACAAGTGAGTCGGCACTGACCTGTGAGTTTTAGGATTCACAGGCCAGTTCAAACCCCTCACGTTCTGGGATTTAACAAGAGGGAAAATCCAACCCAACCATCAAGTCCCTAGAAAAACTGCCACACCCGACTGCTTTGAAATGGATGCACCATCACGTCCATGGGAAAGACACTTGACAAGATCCTGTCCCGTGGAAAACTATTCAACATTGTGAACCTCCGCACACGTCCACGACAAGCGTTATATTTGGAGAAGAGAAACAGATGCACGGATGTGATCGCAGTGTCGGAAACCCTACAAAAAGTCAATAATAATAATAATAATCTTTATTTCTACTAATACATGATATAACTTATACAGACATAGCGGACATCAGTGACATACTATATAGAAAGCCCATGGTTATGCATAGCATTTCGGACAACTTAGGTTAATTTTGTCCCCAGGATGCGACCCACGCCAGTCGGCTAACACCCAGGTACCTGCTTGGTATTACGTGAAGAGGAAAAGCAAGTGTCTTCAGGAAACAAACCCAATGTGTCCACCCGTACCGGGGGATCGAACTATGGACTTTAATTGTAAGCTGAATGCGCTTCCAACCGATCTACGGGAAGCACAGGAAACATGTGCTCAACCTTTTAATCACCACCTTCACCCCACGAGACCCGTGTTGCAAGGAGCCTCAGGCCCCTGTGACTGATTTAACCTCCTTCAAAGGAGAAATTAGCGTATCACAAGACGCCTGCTTATCCCGTTGAATGGAATCCCGAATCACTGATCCCGTTCATCACTAACTTCATTGTTTCGGAATGAACGACATTGAGATATTTGTACACATATACTGAGTTATTTGTACACATATACTGAGTTATTTGTACACATATTAATCGCCAATTATCTGCACATTCCTCAGGGATACATCACGCAACGTGTTATACTCTGATCACTCAGCATAAATACACGAATACCAAGTAGGATTTAGTCATTAATACTAATAATCGGCGACAAATGTCAAAGAGACAAGCGGAGAGTTTCGATTTCGATGCGAGGGGCCTGGGAGTGATAATGTCAGAGGACCTCACCTTCAAAGGCCACAACAATGTGTCTACCTTATCTGCTAGGAAAATGGTAGGATTCATAATGAGAACCTTCAAAACTAGGGACGCCAAGCCCATGATGATTCTCTTCAAATCGCTTGTGCTCTCTAGGCTGGAATACTGCTGTACACTAACAGCCCCCTTCAAGGCTGGCGACACTGCAGACCTGTAGAGTGTACAAAGAACTTTCACGGCACATGTAAGCACGATAAGGCACCTAAATTACTGGGAACGGTTGAAGGCCCTTGATCTGCGTCCCTTGGAACGCAGGCGAGAGAGATATATGATAATATACACTTGGAAGGTCCTGGAGGGATTGGTACCAAACCTGCACACGAAAATCACTCCCTGTGAAAGCAAAAGACTCGGCAGGAGATGCAACATTCCCCGATGAAAAGCAGGGGCGCCACGAGTACATTGAGAGAACACAATAAGTGTCCAGAACCTACATAAGGGGGATTACCAATAGATCCCTGGCTGTCTTTAAGAAGACACTGGACAGGCACCTAAGTCAGTACCTGACCAACCGCGCTGTGGTTCGTACGTCAGCTTGCGTGCGGCCAGTAGTAACAGCCTAGTTGATCAGACCCTGATCCACCGAGAGGCCAGGTCTCAGACCGAGCCGCGGGGGCGTTGACCCCCGAAACCCTCTCCAGGTAAACTCCAGGTCTCCAGTCACCAACGCCTCACCAACTGGCCCGATCACTGACCGCACCAGTCAACAACGACTCTTTTGCCTTTGTATCCGCTTACTCATGCCAGCTAATATCCACGTACCCCGGGACCTGGTCCACTCTTCACACTTCACTGAATCGAAACTCTCCGCTTCTTTCTTGACATTTGTCTCCGATTATTTGTATTAATAACTCTAAATCCCAATTGGTGGTTGTGTGTATTTATGCTGCGTGATCAGAGTATAACCCGCTGCGTGATGTATCCTCGAGGAATGTTCGGATAATTTGCAATTAATATAGTCTATGTACAAATAATTCAATGTCTTTCATTCCAAACCAATGTAGTTGGTCCTGAACTTTGATAAAACGCTGTAAAACGCTCTTTAAAACTATATAAAACTTTTTAAAGCGTAGATAAAATGCATTAAAATACAAATTCGTTAATAATTACTCGTCGAAAAGAAGTGAGAGGAACAAACAGTGTATAGTGTTCGTGGGTGACAGTAAACTGGAACAAACACGCTAAAACACTCCCAGTTTTAGAGACTGATAGAATATTAAAAGTAAAGTATATTTATTAGGTTAATTTTATTAATTAACTTTCAATAAACTCGGTAATTAGATATGTGTCATTTTATACAACGAAATTTTACTATTCTGTTTAAGAGAAACAACGTTATTTTCAAGTATCCCCGAAAAGGTACACACAGGAGACCACGTGAAAGACAGATAACAGAGAACTTTCGGAGTCCACACTGAGGAATAACTTCAGTAGTAGTCGTCTTCCTTCTCCTCCTCCTCCTCTTCCAAGTCTTCTACGCTATAACTTGAGAACGAGTCCTCTGATCTGCTTCAAGTTTTCAGTGTTTATGCATCTTGGAGGAATGGTAGGATTGTTATTCGGCTGTGTAGGTACCAATGTACGAATTTTCTATGTGGAAATAGAGCAGCAGATTCCGTGGGATACCTTGAGAATGATTCTTCTGATTGGCTTAATACTTCAACACTGTTGTGTCCTACTTAAAGGATGGTTCGAATATTCATTGGACTGTGTGGTATCCGTATCAAGAATCCTTGGGGTGGTAGCTGCAGTTACCATACTACTACCATACCTGTCTAACACAACACTGTGGAATTTTGATAGAGAGGATACATTCTTCAACCAGTTAGCTAACCTCTGACCCAACTCTTAGGCGTGACCTGCTTTCACTAGTGGGTCCCGCACACCAGTGACAATGTCTTCAACTTCTGCACCTCTTCTAACTATTGTATAATCGAACACCTTGCTGTCTATGCTTCAGATTCATCAGGACTATGGAGGTGAACACTTTCATCCAGGCTGAAGACTGATTATCTCGTCTTTCGATGTTTCCAGCTTCAACTTCTTCAAATAACCTCTAAACGTCTTCAGAACAATCATACCCAGGTGTTGCACATGAATGTTATTCATCTACTTACAGTTATGAAATTCCATTATTGCTACCATGTAAATTTAGGAACTGCCACTATGTAATAATTTATATAATAATCACAAATTTAAATTTTAAATGTACTTATTAAATTAATGCAATGCAACAAAGTGTAGAGATAAAAACGCAGAAAAAAGGGATGACAAAATCTAAAAAAAAATATAGACATTTCGGAAAACCTGTGTTAGAATCGCAATCAAAAACACCCTTATTCTCGAATCTCATAAAAATACACAGAAACAAAAATCTGCTACACATCGAAATTCATGGTTGTTATCCTAGTGTTGTCAGTGATGAGAACGTGACCAGCACAGAGCTGAGAGGATTTTACGTCTTAGGCAGAGTCTATTTGCCGATAAAGGATTTTGGCAAGCCTACAGACCTTTAAATATTCCATTCTATTTCTGAGGGGTAGGCTGACGCAGGGCTGATCAGGATCCGCGAACAGTAGTTAACGAAAGAGTAGCATGGAAATAAAATAATTTTAATTCTACCTAACTAATCTCATGAATTTTATAGCACTAATTTTGGAATGAATCCAAGATCTGATTTATTCCACTGTTTTTCAAGCGACAATTTTTTGTCAATCCAAACGCCAAGGTCTGCATAACGGGCAACCATTTCCTGTTTAAAGTACCTTCTGTAAAATAGAGTGTATGAGTTCTCTTTGTCGAGTTCCCGTTAAGTTGTTGGTAAGAGGAATACAACGGTGTTTGCTAAGTCTCACACACAACTAGCACCCGATGGTCAGCAATACTGAGTACCCTTTTGCCGGCTTAGAGAGGAAAGCTGGACGACTTCTTGGTCATAAATGGTGTGGTGATACCGAGAAACCGTGGAAAAGGACACCTGTGTACAGTTCAAGGCACATATATATGCTCTCTTACCTTTGTATGTTAGTGTGTGACTAATTAATGGTCCAAGTAAGATCAAAACGTCGCCATAATTGTTTTCTATGTGCGGGTTACTTGTGGACTGTTAAAGTCATGGTTTTTGTACTTTTTCTGTTCTTTAGTGGCTTCTGAATAAGCCATTTTTGGCGAAACGTTTCGTTTAATAAATATCCTAAACTGTACACAAATGGTCTTTACCGTTGAGTTACTTATTGTATTCGTTTGCAGTTAGAATACTGGGAAGCTTCCGATTCCTTCCATTTGATTTTACAGGCATTTATTTTTCGGGTAGGCTCATGCGGATACCTAAGAGAATTGTGGTTGAACACTGATGCTGGAGTGATCGTATCTCTCGCAGCTGTAGCATTTTAGTGAATCAACAGATATGTAAATCCTGACTGATCTTCTGCTCCAAATTATCTAGTGTTAGTGAAACACGACTTATTGTTTTGTAGAAGTATTGTCGTGTCTCAATTTGCATCATGCTGAATTTAGGACTTTAGTCAAATTTGAAATTACCCATGGTGAAGAATAAGCCTTAATTGTGAAACGTTTTGGATTGTATAGAGCTTCATCAAGTCGTGCTTTGTTTAAGGTCTATACGAAGAGATACGTGTTCTCCTAAAACAGTCGATTCTGAAACTACTGTCGGTAGAATTTTGTCTGAATCCAGATGTAAAACATCAGTGCTTCAGTGATGCATCTTCTGAGTATGAAACACACACTTTGTTTTTTTTTCTCTCGACGATCTCTTCCTCAAGTTTCATTCACTTCCAACATTTGTTTCCTTTTCTGTAAGGTATCCTAATTCTGGAAACTGGTAATCTGAGATTAAGGAAACATGGGTACATGGTTTCCAAGTATATTATACTTGCATAGGGTGATGCGTACTTTGGCTGACTACTCATTACGAATTTATTCAATCGAGAGACCGAATCTTATTCTGTCGTGAGAAGTTCTCTATTAAGTCATCGTCACTGTTCCCGCAGCGTTGTGGTGACGGAGGACATTAGTTGGGTCGTGTCCCTGTCAATCTGTCATCATGAATATTACGAACACAGGTGTAGACTACTTGACCTGCACACGATAACCACTTAGGAACGATCAAAAAGGCAGCAGAGTAAGTGATTGTATTTTCGTCACCAAAAACAAGCTGTGTTTATAATATGTATATTGCCTATGTACAGTATTTACAGCTATGTACAATGAGGCGAACTGAAGCACAAGACACGGTAAGAACTGTAGCGACCAGCTGGGAAGGTGAATGTACCAAAGCTACTTGTGTAAGAATGGTATATAATACCGACAAGATAAAGCCACTGGATGGCGAAACGTCTACAATAAAGATTCCCAGATGTTGCACATGTGTCTTAATTTCAAAGCTACTTTACGAGTGTACCGCATCGTTTCACAGCTTTGGCGGTCTTGCTTGTGAATGGCTGGTTGAGCCTGGTTTACTGGTCGGGATGCATGCTTATATGGGTGTGTGACATACGCCGACTAAAATGTAACATACTCTCAACAAGCCACATCGAACTTGTATACAAGGCTCTGATTTAAAAAAAAAACCGAGTTTACAATGAGCTGTTATCCTAACTAGGCTTATATACTTCCATCCCTCTAACAGTCGACTAATACCTAGATATTTCAGCTGATGAGTCTAATCAAAGTCAGTGTATTACAGTGACTTAGTCAGAAGTTCAATTAGGACAAATTCCAACTACTCCGTTATGGAAAACTGGAGGAGATAATAACTAGAACAGAGTATACTACTGACTCCGGCCATACAATAGAGCGGAAAAATAATGTAAGGGACCTGGGAGTAGTAATGTCTGAGGATCTCACTTTCAAGGATCACAACAGTGCCACGATCGCACTTGCAAAGAAAAAATAGGATGGATAATGAGAACTTTCAAAACGAGAGATGCCAAGCCAATGATGATCCTTTTCAAATCACTTGTTCTCTCTAGGCTGGAATACTGCTGTACATTAACTTCTCCATTCAAAGCAGGTGAAATCGCAGATCTAGAGAGTGTACAGAGATCCTTTACTGCACGTATAAGTTCTGTCAAGCACCTTAACTACTGGGAACGCTTGGAAGCACTTGACTTGTACTCGTTGGAACGCAGGAGGGAGAGATATATCATAATCTACACTTGGAAAATCTTGGAAGGAATGGTCCCAAATCTGCACACAGAAATCACTCCCTACGAAAGTAAAAGACTGGGCAGGCGATGCAAAATGCCCCCAATAAAAAGTAGGGGCGCCATTGGTACACTAAGGGAAAACACCATAAGTGTCCGGGGCCCAAAACTGTTCAACAGCCTCCCATCAAGCATTAGGGGAATTGCCAATAAGCCCCTGGCTGCCTACAAGAGAGAGCTGGACAGATACCTAAAGTCAGTGCCGGATCAGCCGGGCTGTGGCTCGTACGTTGGACTGTGTGCGGCCAGCAGTAACAGCCTAGTTGATCAGGCCCTGATCCATCGGGAGGCCTGGTCATGGACCGGGCCGCGGGGGCGTTGATCCCCAGAATAACCTCCAGGTAACCTCCAGGTAACCTCTAGGTGACAGCAATGTAATTGTGATTATGTTACTGTGTATAGCTCGCTCAATCCTCGTGTTTGATTTCCCTCCACAATTTTTTGTTGTTATGGAATTTTTAAATTGGTTACTTTTTGCTTACAGACGACAATCAAACCTATTCAAACTTAATATAACTTAAAATAAGCACTGCAAGTCGAAACATTTGCTGTTCATTTGTCATCCACAACGAAGGTGATCCCATCCAACTTTGCCACCCAGTACAAAGGTGATCATATCCAATTTTGCCACCTACAAAAAAAGATGATCCTATCCAACTTTACCACCAACTACACAGGTGATCCCATTCATGTTTGCCATCCAAAACAATGGTGATCCCAACCTAATTTACCACCCACCATGAAGCTGACTCCGTCAACCCTTCCTTCCCATTACAAAGGTAATTCTATCCCACCTTTCCAACCACTACAAAGGTGATCCCATTCAAGTATGACTATCGCAGCTCACTCCCTCTCTCTCTCTCTCTCTCTCTCTCTCTCTCTCTCTCTCTCTCTCTCTGTTTTACCCTGAGGTGTAAGGAACAATAGAAGCGACTCCTCGTTTTAATTAATCTTCCTTTTACTCGTTTGCTTAAGATTTTTTTTTATATCTTGTAATGTGGCTGGTGGTGGATGCATGTTCAAAATTCATGTACTGTAATCTGCTAATGTGATTGATGGTGGATGTGTGTTCAACTTACAAGCACTGTAATCTTGTAACGAGGCTCGTGGTGTATTTTGTTCAAATTTCTGTCACTATAACCAGGAGGTGGATGTGGGAATAAAACACACACACACACAAATGTATATATATATATATATATATATATATATATATATATATATATATATATATATATTCACCTAGTTGTGGCTGCAGGGGTCGAGTTACAGCTCCTCGTCCCGCCTCTTCACTGGTCGCCACTAGATCCACTTTCTCCCTGCTCCATGAGCTTTATCTTACCTCATCTTACCTCTTCTTAAATCTATGTATGGTAACTCACTCCACTGCCTCACTTTCCAGACTGTTCCACTTCCTGACAACTCTGTGACTGAAGAAATAATTCGTAACATCCCTATGACTCATCTGAGTCTTCAGCTTCCAGTTATGACCCCTTGGTGCTGTGTCCCATCTCTGGAACATCCTGTCTCTGTTCACCTTGTCGATTCCTCTCAGTATTTTATATGTCGTTATCATGCCTCCTCCCCCCGTTCCTCACTGTCTTCCAGTGTCTTCAGGTCGAGTTCCCTTAACATTTCCTCGTAGGACATGCCCCTATGCTCTGGGACTAGTCACGTTGCAAACCTTTGCCCTTTCTCTAGTTTCCTGGCTTGCTTGGCCAGGTGTGGGTTCCAGACTGGAGCTGCATACTCCAATATGCGCCTGACGTACTCGGTATATAGGGTCCAGAACGACTCCAAACTGAAATGTTGGAATGCTTTCATTAGGTTCGCTAGTCGCCCATATGCTGCAGCAGTTACTTGGTTGATGTGCGACTCAGGAGATGTGCTCGGTATTATAAACACTCCAAGATCCTTTTCCTTGAGTGAGGTTTGTAGTCTTCGGCCCCCTAAACTGCACTCTGTCTGCGGTCTTCTTTGCCCTTCCCCGATCTTCATGACTTTGCACTTGGTGGGGTTAAACTCCAGGAGTCAGTTGCTGTACCAGGCTTGCAACTTGTCCAGATCCCTCTGTACTCCTGCCTTATCCTCCTCCGACTGAATTCTCTTTAACTTCACATCGTCTGCAAACAGCGACACTTCTGAATCTATTCCTTCAGTCATGTCATGTGTTTGTGTGTGTGTGTGTGTGTGTGTGTGTAGTCACCTAATTGTACTCACCTAATTGTGGTTGCAGGGGTCGAGACTCAGCTCCTGGCCCCGCCTCTTCACTGATCGCTACTAGGTCCTCTCCCTCTCTGCTTCCTGAGCTTTGTCATACCTCTTCTTAAAACTATGTGTGGTCCCTGCCTCCACTACTTCACTTGCTAGGCTATTCCACTTCCTGACGACTCTATGACTGAAGAAATACTTCCTAACGTCCCTGTGACTCGTCTGAGTCTTTAGCTTCCAGTTGTGACCCCTTGTTTCTGTGTCCCCTCTCTGGAACATCCTATCTCTGTCCACCTTTTCTATTCCCCGCAGTATCTTGTATGTCGTTATCATGTCTCCCCTGACCCTTCTGTCCCCCAGTGTCGTCAGTCCGGTTTCCCTCAACCTTTCCTCGTACGACATTCCCCTGAGCTCTGGGACAAGCCTTGTTGCAAACCTTTGTACGTTCTCTAACTTCTTGACGTGCTTGACCAGGTGTGGGTTCCAGACTGGTGCTGCATACTCCAGTATGGGCCTAACATACACAGTGTATAGTGTCTTGAACGATTCATTATTAAGGTATCGGAACGCTATTCTCAGGTTTGCCAGGCGCCCGTATGCTGCAGCAGTTATTTGGTTTTATGTGTGCCTCCGGTGACGTGCTCGGTGTTATGGTCAACCCAAGGTCTTTCTCCCTGATTGAGGTCTGTAGTCTTTGTCCACCTAGCCTATACTCTGTCTGCGGTCTTCTTTGCCCCTCCCCAATCTTCATGATTTGCATTTGGCAGGGTTAAATTCGAGAAGCCAGTTTCTGGACCACATGTCCAGCCTGTCTAGGTCTCTTTGCAGTCCTGCCTCATCCTCATCCGATTTGATTCTTCCCATCAGCTTCACATCATCTGCGAATAGGGACACTTCAGACACTTTCATCATGTCGTTCGCATATATCAAAAATAGCACTGGTCCTAGAACTGACCCCTGTGGGATCCCGCTCGTCACAGGCTCCCACTGAGATACCTCTTCACGTACCATGACTCGTTGCCTCCCTGTCAGGTATTCCCTGATCCATTGCAGTGCCCTCCCTGTTATATGCGCCTGATCCTCCAGCTTCTGCACTAATCTCTTGTGGGGAACTGTGTCAAAGGCCTTCCTGCAGTCTAGGAAAATGCAATCAACCCACCCCTCTCTCTGGTGTCTTACTTCTGTTACCTTGTCATAAAACTCCAGAAGGTTTGTGACACAGGATTTGCCCTCCATGAACCCATGCTGGTTTTCATTTATAATCTTGTTCCGTTCCTGGTGTTCCACCACTCTCCTCCTGATAATCTTCTCCATAACTTTGCACACAATACATGTCAGAGACACAGGTCTGTAGTTTAATGCCTCATTTCTGTTTCCTTTCTTAAATATGGGGACTACATTTGCTGTCTTCCATTTCTCAGGTAGTTGCCCAGTTTCAAGGGATGTGTTGAAGATTGTGGTTAGGGGCACGCACAGCATCTCTGCTCCTTCTCTAAGGACCCACAGGGAGATGTCCGGTCCCATCACCTTTGAGGTATCAAGGTCACTTAACAGCTTCTGCACCTCCTCTTCGGTTGTTCGTATGTCATCTAATACTTGTTGGTATATTCCCTCTTAATGTTCCCTTCTGTGCTGTCTTCCCAGAGCCCTTGCTGTCTCTACTGTAAAAACTTCCTTAAATCTCCTGTTTAGCTCCTCACATACCTCCTGATCATTTCTTGTGAGTTCTCCACCTTCTGTCCTCAGTCTGATCACCTGGTCTTTGACTGTTGTCTTCCTCCTGATGTGGTTATACAACAGTTTCGGGTCAGTCTTGATTTTCGATGCTGTTATTTTCATACTGTCGCTGGGCCTCCCTCCTTACCTGTGCATACTCGTTCCTGGCCCTGCCACTGATCTCCCTATTTTCATGTGTTCTCTGCCTTCTGTACTTTTTCCATTCTCTATTGCACTTTGTTTTTGCCTCCTTACACCATCGGGTGTGTGTGTGTGTGTGTGTGTGTACTCACCTATTTGTACTCACCTATTTGTGGTTGCAGGGGTCGAGTCCTAGCTCCTGGCCCCGCCTCTTCACCGGTTGCTACTAGGCCCTCTCTCTCCCCGCTCCATGAGCTTTATCAAACCTCGTCTTAAAACTGTGTATGGTTCCTGCCTCCACTACGTCATTTTCTAGGCTATTCCACTGCCTTACAACTCTATGACTGAAGAAATACTTCCTACTATCTCTCTGACTCATTTGTGTCTTCAACTTCCAATTGTGGCCTCTTGTTTCTGTGTCCCCTCCCTGGAACATCCTGTCCTTGTCCACCTTGTCTATTCCACGCAGTATTTTATATGTCGTTATCATGTCTCCCCTGACCCTCCTGTCCTCCAGTGTCCTCAGGCCGATTTCCCTTAATCTTTCTTCATAGGACATTCCCCTTAGCTCTGGAACTAACCTTGTTGCAAACCTTTGTACTTTCTCTAGTTTCTTGACGTGCTTTATCAAGTGCGGGTTCCAAACAGGTGCTGCATACTCCAGTATGAGCCTGACATACACGGTGTACAGTGTCTTGAATGACTCCTTACTAAGGTATCGGAATGCTGTTCTCAGGTTTGCCAGGCGCCCATATGCTGCAGCAGTTATCTGATTGATGTGTGCTTCCGGAGACATGCTCGGTGTTATACTCACCCCAAGATCTTTCTCCTTGAGTGAGGTTTGCAGTCTTTGGCCACCTAGCCTATACTCGGTCTGTGGTCTTCTGTGCCCTTCCCCTATCTTCATGACTTTGCATTTGGCAGGATTAAATTCGAGAAGCCATTTGCTGGACCAGGTGTCCAGTCTGTCCAGGTCTCTTTGAAGTCCTGCCTGGTCCTCATCAGATTTAATTCTCCTCATTAACTTCACATCATCTGCAAACAGGGACACTTCTGAGTCTAACCCTTCCGTCATGTCGTTCACATATACCAAAAATAGCACTGGTCCTAGGACCGACCCCTGTGGGACCCCGCTCGTCACAGGTGCCCACTGTGATACATCATTACGTACCATGACTCGTTGTTGCCTCCCTGTCAGGTATTCTCTGATCCATTGCAGTGCCCTTCCTGTTATATGCGCCTGATGCTCTAGCTTCTGCACTAATCTCTTGTGAGGAACTGTGTCAAAGGCCTTCTTGCAGTCCAAGAAGATGCAATCAACCCACCCCTCTCTCTTTTGTCTTACTTCTGTTATTTTATCATAAAACTCCAGAAGGTTTGTGACACAGGATTTGCCTTCCGTGAATCCGTGCTGGTTGGCATTTATACTCTTGTTCCGTTCCAGGTGCTCCACCACTCTCCTCCTGATAATCTTCTCCATAATTTTGCATACTATACACGTCAATGACACAGGTCTATAGTTTAGTGCCTCTTTTCTGTGTGTGTGTGTGTGTGTGTGTACTCACATAATTGTACTCATTTAAATGTGGCTACAGGGGTCGATTCATAGCTCCTGGTCACACTTCTTCACTGGTCGCTACTGGGTCACTCCCTACTCTGGGTTTTATCATACTCACTCTTTGACTGAAGAAATACTTCCTAACTTCTTTGTGACTCACCTGAGTCTTCAGCTTCCAACTGTGACCCCTTGTTGCTGTGTCCCATCTCTTGAACATCTTACCTTTGTCCACCTTGTCGATTCCTCTCAATATTTTATATGTAGTTATCATCCCATCCCTCCGTCCTCCAGGGTAGTAAGGTCAATTTCCCTTAACCTTTCCTCGCAGGACATGCACCTTAGCACTCTCTCTAATTTCCTGACGTGCTGGCCAAGGGGTGGGTTCCAAACTGGTGCTGCATACTCTTATATAACCCTGATGTACACGGTGTACAGGGTCCAGAACGAATCCTTACTGAGATGTCGGAGAGCTACTCTTAGGGTTGCTAATCGCCCATATGATGTAGCAGTTATATGGGATCGACACCTTGCCTAACTCTTCTAGGGTAGGGTAGGTGCCTGAGCCTGAGCTTGCAGCTCACAAGACTGTCATTCCCATTAACCCCCTTGGGGCGGGGATGGCAGACCAGAGAGACCTAGCTTCTCCCTACGAGCCCCGTGAGGGCGGGGAATGTAGCTAGGCCTGGGGACAATAGGTCCCAAAGATGAAGGGGTACTTGTGCCTCCTCCCATGGGAGACTTAGGTCTCAGACACTCCCTAGACAGGGAGCCAAGGCCGGGTCACCACTTGGAAAAGGCCCGGGCCGGGAGCTATACCGGCGAATCAAGAAGAAGAAGAAGTTATATGGCTGATGTTCACCTCAGGAAATGAATTCGGTATTATATTCACCCCATGGTTCTTTTCCTTGAGTGAAGTTCGTAGTAGTTGGCCCCCTAGGCTGTATTGTCTGTGGTCTTCTTTGGCCTCTTCATGACTTTGCACTTGACGGGGTTGAACCCCAGGAGCCAGTTGCTAGACCAGGCCCGTAGCCTGTCCAGATCCCTATGTAGTTCTGCCTGGTCCTCGTCAGACTGAATTTTCCTCATACTCTTCACATCGTCCGCAAACAGACACTTCTGAGTCTATTCCTTCCGTCATGTTCACATATACCAGAAACGGCACCGGTCCTAGAACCCCCATGGAACCCGACACCACGTCACGTACCATGACTCGCCTTCCTGTCAGGTATTCTCTGATCCATTGCAATACCTTCACTGATATACCTGCCTCGTTCTTCAGCTTTTGCACTAATATTTTGTGTGAAGCTGTGTCAAAAGCCCTTTTACAGTCCAAGAAAATGCAATCTACCCACCCTTCTTTCTCTCTTCCCTTACTGCTGTCACCTTGTCATAGAACTTTGCATACTATGCATGTAAGTGATACTGGTCTGTAGTTTAATGTTGCATGTCTCTCTTCTTTCTCAAAAACTGGGACTACATTTCCTATCTACCATACCTCAGGTAGTCGCCCTGTTTCGATAGATGTGTTGAAGATCGTCGTTAGTGGTACACATAGCATCTCTGCTCCCTCAGGATCCACAAAGAGATGTTATCTGGCCTCATCGCCTTTGAGGCATCTAGTTCGCTTAGCAGCCTCTTCACCTCCTCCTCGGCTGTGTGTGTTATGTTGAACACTTGATGGAGCACCCCCACCATTCCGTGTTTCTGGAGTTGTAACTGTCTCCACTGTGAATTCTTTAAATCTCTTGAACTCTTCACATAATCCTCTGTCATTTCTTGTGAGCTCCCCTCACTTGTGTGTGTGTGTGTGTGTGTGTGTGTGTGTGTGTGTGTGTGTGTATACGTACTCACCTATATGTACTCACCTATATGTGGTTGCAGGGGTCGAATGATAGCTCCTAGCCCCGCCTCTTCACTGGTCGATACTAATTCACTCTCTCCCTGCTCCATGATATTTGTGTGTGTGTGTGTGTGTGTGTGTGTGTGTGTGTGTGTGTGTGTGTGTGTGTGTGTGTGTGTGTGTCTGCGTCTGTGTATTCATATATTTGTACTCGCCTATTTGTGATTACAGTTGTCGAGTCACAGCTCCTGACCCCGCCTTTTCGCTGGTCACTAGTAGGTCCACTCTCTCCATGCTCCAACAGCTTTACGGTATTTATATTTAAAACAATGTGTGGTTCCTGCCTCTAGTACACCACTCTTCAGAATGTTTCAATTCCTGACAACTCTATGACTGAAGAAATACTTCCTTACCTACCTGGGACTTATCTGAGTTTTCAGCATCCAGCTGTGACCCGTTGTTGCTGCGTCCTATCTCTGAAACCTTCTGTCCACATCCGTCCCTATCCCTCCTGTCCTCCAGTATAGTCAGGTTGATTTCCCTTAACATCTCCTCGTAAGATATATCCTTTAGCTCTGGGACTAGTTTTATAGCAAACCTTTGCATTTTCTCTAATTTCTTGACGCGCTTGACCAGGTGTGGGTTCCATACTGGTGCTGCATACTCCAATATGGGCCTGACGTACACGGTATACAGAGTCTTGAATGAATATTTCCTCTGTTGTAGGAACGCTATTCTTAGGTCTGCCAGGCGCCCATATGCTGCAGTAGTTACTTGGTTGATGTGCGCCTCAGGAGATGTGCTAGGTATTATATTCACCCCAAGATCCTTTTCCCTGACTGAGGCTTACAGATTTTGGCACCCTAACCTGTATTCTGTTTGTAGTCTTCCTTGATCTTCCCCAGTCTTCATGACTTTGCCCTTCTGGGACTAAACTCCAGGAACCAGTTGTTAGCTAGGTCTGACCCTTGTGGAACCCCGCTCGTCACAGGTGCCCAAACTGACACCTCGTTACATACCATCACTTTTTTTTCCTTCCTGTTGGGTATTCCTTGATCCATTGCAGTGTCTTGTTATTCATGCCTGCTTGTCGTATAGTCTCTCCTGCCTTCTGTCACTTTGCCGTAAAACTCCAGTAGGTGTGTGACACAGGATTTCCCCTCCCTGAAACTGTGCTGGTTATCGTATATAAGCACCACCACTTTTCTGAATAGCTTCTCCATAACTTCTGAATCCTATACATGTGAGATACACTGGTCTATAGTTTTGTCACCTGTTGTATTGAAGATTGTTGTTGTTAGTGGCACGTACAGTTTCTCTTTTCCCTCTCTCAGGACACATGGAAAAATATTCGATCCCACCGCCTTTGAGGTTTCTACCTCATTTAGCAGCCTCTTGCCTCCTCCTCCTCTCCGTTGTGTAATGTGTCCAACACTTGGTGTACCCTACAAACCCGGTTTGCTGGAGTCCTTTCTGTCTCTACTGAAAATACTTCCTTAAATTTTGTGTTGAGCTCTTCAAATACTTCTTCATCGTTTCTTGTGATCTCCCCTCCTTTCTATCTCAGCCTGAGTACCTGGCCCTTGACTGTTTTCCTCCTTATGTGGCTATACAACGGGTTTGGATCAGATTTGGCTTTCGATGCTGTGTCATTCTCGTATTGCCACTTGGGCGTTCTCCATATTCGTGCAAATTCGTTTCTGGCTCTTTGGCTAATCTGCTTATGTTCCTGGGTCCATTTTCTTCTATATTTTTTTCCATTCTCTAGCGCACTTAATTATGTCCTCTCAACACCTTTGGGTGAGTCAAAGGCTCGTTCTGGTTTTCCCATTGTTTCTGTTGCCCATGGGTATGAACCTCTCCTCTGCCTCTTTGCATTCTATGGTCACGTATTCCATCATTTCATTTACTATTTTTCCCATTGGTTCTCTTTCCTACTGTATCTCAGGAAAGAAATTCTTTATGCCTTTGTAGCCCCTTCTTTTGTAGTTAGCTTCTCCCGTCCTACCCATGCTAGTTCACTCTCCACTTTTAACTTTACAATGTATTCGAAGCTCGGGACCACATGGTCACTAGCTATGATGTCCCCAATATCCCCAATGTCTGGACTACTCAAGGTAAATACGAGGTCCAGCCTTGTTGGTTCATCCTCACCTATCTCTCTGGTAATGCCAATAACATGTTGATGCATGAGGTTTCCCAGTACGACCTCCATCATCAAATTAGCCTTCCACGTTTCTGGTCGCCCATGTGACCACAGTTGTTTGAAATATACAACTAGTAACTTTGCTCTGCTCGTATGGGCCCTTCTGGCCACCACCGCTTGTGTCCACCGTTGCTCTGTTGCTCTCACCATACTCTTGTCATGGTCTCCTGACATTCTGTGGTGGGTTGTACATCACTGCAATCACCACCAGTCTAAAGTGTTCCTACCATGCAGTCCCTTGCTTCCGCTCTGTTCATACCTTCCATCTTCTCTTTCCCCTCTGTTCCCTCTACCTTTCCTCAGAATGTGATAACCAGATGGAAAGATCGCATCTGTTATTATCTCTGTGAGCTTTCTTTCCATGAGCACTACGATATCAGGGGATACCTCCATGATTCTTTTGTCCCAGTCCTCACATTTATTTGCTATTCCGTCTGTGTTGGTGTGCCATACCTTCAGATTTTCCCAATATTGTCTTCTGGTGGGTTTGCTGGCTCTAGAGGTGTAGGAGACCTGGCAGGATACTAGGAAAGGCCACTTGGAGTTTGTGATAGCAGTAGTCGAGGCTGTGAATGTGGAGTGTGGGTTGTTTGGGTTTAATTTGTTTCGTTGTGTTGGGGTTTTTGGTTGTGTTCTGTGGGTGATTCTGAGGAAGGTTGTGTTTTCTGGTCATCTTGAGCCTGGGCTTTCCCTGCCCATCTCTTTCACTCTCTCTTATGCCCCTTGTGTCTTTGAATCCTCTCAGTTTCTCTCATTCTTCTCATGTTCTTTCATGGTTGAGGTACACCCACTGGTAATTAGATGAGCCCCTTAGTCATAGTTTCTGTTGCAGGATTCTGTTTTGTACCATTTCTGACTTGAAAATCAATTTAATTAGATTATTTTTTCCCCTTGAGTACCACCCTATTCTCTGAAAATTTGCCAGCTGGATCATATTTCCTCTCCTATCCCATAATGTTTTCAATCTCTTTCCCCTCTCTCTGTCGTCTTTCTTTGTATGTTATACCTTTGTGCCTCTCGAAGCCCTTGAACAAAAATTAACCTGTGTGTGTGTGTGTGTGTGTGTGTGTGTGTGTGTGTGTGTGTGTGTGTGTGTGTGTGTGTGTGTGTGTTTGTGTGTGTGTGTGTGTGTGTGTGTGCATTCATGTGTGCTTGAATTCACATAAGCCTAAGATACTCAAACAATCATTGTGATATACTGTGTAGAATACTAACTCTGAGCCTTCCCCTCTCCCACAGGATACTGAAGAAGGCCGGGGTTACGTACCCTTCGTGGACTACAGCAGCAGGGACTATGCCCCAGTTCCCAATGGGCGGCGTGCCTCCTTCAGCGACCTGGGGCTTTACCCTCATCCTGTTCCTCCGACTTCGCTCTCCTCCGCCACTCCAAATTTCTGCACCATTAAGCGAGGCAGCAGAGGCCACGACTCTGCGGGTGAGAATGGTAGAAGTCTACTGGACAAAAACAGCTACCATGATACCTCAACCCTTTCTCGTCATTCAGCATACTCCATGGTTCGTGCCCCTACCTATGGTTCCCCGCCGCCACCTCCGTACCCAAAGAGCTCTAAAACAGGGTCTCCAAGAGGTGCAATGTCCCCCACGGGGACGAAATCTGTAACTCTTCCTAACTCCGTGATCAATGCCGATGAACGTGGATCCCCAGAGGCCAAATATATCTTTTCACCAGAGGCTATGATGAAACCAGGCACCCTAGTGTGACCTTAGATTAAGATGCAGCTTATTAGGACTTCGAAAAGCTGCTCTACACAGACTTTAGGGGAAGCTGAGGTCTCATCAGTAGGTGACTTAGTTAAGATACTGGTGAGCTCTTTATTATGCATATATTGGTGAAGTATCGAGGTGCGATTAAAAGGCTTCACCTACTGTATGAACTACTCTCCTTTCTGGACCCCATCTACTGTATGAACTACTCTTCTGTCTGGGCTCCACTTCCTTCGTGAAGTTTGAAGTTTCGCCTAATCTTCGCCTTCGTAATTTCTCCGCCTCCTCTATATTCATCTATTCTGTGAAACACTCTATCGTTACTTTTGTTGAAACTTCCAACATCTCTGTCAAACTCTAACTATTGTCGCTGACATAATTCCATGTAAACCTAGGAGCTTCCTCCTTCTTTGATACGTCTTCACTCCCTTTCGTTGAGTTTCCGTTACTTCTTTGAAATTCCCTTCTGTAGTCCGTCAAGAGCACTAGCATTAAGAATCTCATCAGTGTGCTTTACCTAAGTGATCCCTTCACAAAAAAACAAAAAAAAAGTTGTGAATGTCCCTTGCGTCTAGTAGGTGCCATTAACCTATATCGAGGTCCCGCAAACCTGCTATCATTCTGGCCTTGCAAACACTCACTAGTGCACTCTCGCTTCGCTTGGTATTCGAAAAGAATCTTAGACGAAGTTTGTGAGAATTAAATAACCTCTTTCAGAATTTTGTATTGGGCTTAGTAAAGAGTTGATTGTGTTTATTTCCATCGTTCTATCGTCAGAGCGAGAGAGATTGAGAACCACGAATTGCACGATAATCAAATGATAAAACAAGATTTTATAAGTTTGATTTTCATTCCGCAGTCCACAGGAGAAGTGATCTGTTGAGATGGTGATGTGCTTGATGGTATAAGATGTTGATGTGGCAGACATGATAGTGATGTTGAAAACATCATGTAGTGGACATAAGATATTGATGAGGACAAAATATTGATGTGGATGGCAAGATAGTGATGTAGAGGAGAAGATAGTGATGTGAAGTATTTGTACTCAGTCTCCTTCAATACTCAGACTCATTCATTATGCGTAAATATTTGTGTGCCAGTCTCGTGTCCAGTAAACAGTCTTGCAATACATCAAACCGTCTTAGTAAGGCTGTCTCTTAGTAAGACTGTCTCTTAGCAAGGCTGTCTCTTAGTGAGGTTGTCTTAGTGAGGCTGTATTCATGAGGCTTAGTGAGACTGTCTCTTAATGGAGCTAACTGAGGCCGTCTTAGTGAGGCCGTCTTAGTGAGGCCGTCTTAGTGAGGCTGTCTTAGTGAGGCTGTCTTAGCGAGGCTGTCTTAGCGAGGCTGTCTTAGCGAGGCTATCTTAGCGAGGCTGTCTTAGCGAGGCTGTCTTAGCGAGGCTGTCTTAGCGAGGCTGTCTTAGTGAGGCTGTTTTAGTATGAAGAAATGACACATTGCTGAACATATTTTTCCTAAGTTAACTTAACTCATGGTAATATAATTTGTGTTAGGCCAGGAGAAGTAAGTTCTTTCTGGAGTTTTAAGGAAGAATTTTAATTTACTGTTACGACTGCATCTAAATTTTAAAACAACTTAACTATGAAATAGGAACGAAAACTGAACAGCGATTGGATCCGTTTCGCATCGTCGTCAAGTGACTAGTGGATAATCCGCTCGTGACTCGATAATTGTCAACATCAGAACGAGGCATTATCCAATTCTGAAATTCAATTTGTAGAATTATTTGGATTTTTTTTTGTAAATAGGGTACTGTGACTTTAGTGCAGTGAGCATTTTACGTAACCTAGTGACTACGTTACAATCAGTCCCAGAGACAACGACTTGTTTCGTACGTTGTGCGTCTCACACGCTGATATTTCCCCACAGACACAAACAGCTCAGAGCTTTTCCTTGATAAATTAATTTTCCATGCAAACTAAATGCCTCCTTGTATAGAGACATTTTTTTCTATAGCTCTGATGAAATTTTCTCGCTTTTTTCATGTCAGCAATAAAAAGGCAGCCTTGTTTGTGACGACATTTAAGAAAGGAATGTTTTTTTTTTATCACATCCTTGTTCTTGAATCCAGTTAAAGAAGTTCTCATAGAATGAGAGATATGTCGACCCCCCCCTTTTTTTTTTTTTTGAAGACGTTTCGCCTACCAGTCGCATTCGTAATCCAGTAAAGAGTTACATTTGAATCAATAGCCAGGTAATTTTAATTAGAGTTACTAGTGTCCTTGCCGACACATCTTTAATGTGAGGACCTAAAGGCACTTCTGGATTTACCGGCGCTTCCTTTCTTCCTCGTGAAGACATAAGAGGCGATGCTATTTACACAGACACGCTCTTCTTCGTGAAGACAAAGAGGCAATGCTATTTACACAGACACGCTCTTCTTCGTGAAGACAATCAAAGAACGCTAGTTTCTATTTGCCTACACTTCCAGAAATACTACTGTATTTTTCCGGAACTTCCATGTTCGTGGAAGCAATTTCAGAGGCAATACGAATCTTGCTGGCAAATACAATTACAGCAGAACAAGGCGACGACACGTTTGTTAGGAGACTGCGAGTGCAACTTAAGTCAGGCCATTGGTAGTCGCCAGAGGATAATTAAATAAAGTTTCGATAAAAGTGGAAGACAATATGTAAGAGACATTCATAGTGTGTTCCTGAGTGTCTCACCATCAGAGATTCATCTGCAATGAAAACATTCAATCTTGACGATGATCATGACTATATATATATATATATATATATATATATATATATATATATATATATATATATATATATATATATATATATATATACATATATATTTTTTTTTATTATCACACTGGCCGATTCCCACCAAGGCAGGGTGGCCCGAAAAAGAAAAACTTTCACCATCATTCACTCCATCACTGTCTTGCCAGAAGGGTGCTTTACACTACAGTTTTTAAACTGCAACATTAACACCCCTCCTTCAGAGTGCAGACACTGTACTTCCCATCTCCAGGACTCAAGTCCGGCCTGCCGGTTTCCCTGAACCCCTTCATAAATGTTACTTTGCTCACACTCCAACAGCACGTCAAGTATTAAAAACCATTTGTCTCCAGTCACTCCTATCAAACACGCTCATGCATACCTGCTGGAAGTCCAAGCCCCTTCGCACACAAAACCTCCTTTACCCCCTCTCTCCAACCTTTCCTAGGCCGACCCCTACCCCGCCTTCCTTCCACTACAGACTGATACACTCTTGAAGTCATTCTGTTTCGCTCCATTCTCTCTACATGTCCGAACCACCTCAACAACCCTTCCTCAGCCCTCTGGACAACAGTTTTGGTAATCCCGCACCTCCTCCTAACTTCCAAACTACGAATTCTCTGCATTATATTCACACCACACATTGCCCTCAGACATGACATCTCCACTGCCTCCAGCCTTCTCCTCGCTGCAACATTCATCACCCATGCTTCACACCCATATAAGAGCGTTGGTAAAACTATACTCTCATACATTCCCCTCTTTGCCTCCAAGGACAAAGTTCTTTGTCTCCACAGACTCCTAAGTGCACCACTCACTCTTTTTCCCTCATCAATTCTATGATTCACCTCATCTTTCATAGACCCATCCGCTGACACGTCCACTCCCAAATATCTGAATACATTCACCTCCTCCATACTCTCTCCCTCCAATCTGATATTCAATCTTTCATCACCTAATCTTTTTGTTATCCTCATAACCTTACTCTTTCCTGTATTCACCTTTAATTTTCTTCTTTTGCACACCCTACCAAATTCATATATATATATATATATATATATATATATATATATATATATATATATATATATATATATATATATATATATATATATATATATATATGAGAGAGAGATAGTAACACCTCTGGTGCTAACTCATCATCGAAGAAAAAGAAAATAAACTTGTTCTGGGAAAAAATTCTGGGAATTTTCCTTAGGACTGTTTATTTTCTCTCCCTGCCATCCCTATAAATATATTTTTGTTGATTTTAATCTTAATGTTCTTTTTATATCTTTGTTTTTAATCTTTATTTTTTAATTTTTAATCTTTGTTTAATCTTCATTGATTTTTTACTTTATTTAAATGTTACATAGAAAAAAACTAATATAATTATGAGTACAAGCATTTACTAACACGAAGAACTGCAAAAAGTTTGGAGAAACACTAATTTAAATTGTGGAGTTCCGTGAGCTGCTCAGATGCCAGCAGGGAACTGAATCAAGCGTTCCCTCTCTGAATCGCGACTTGGGCGCTGGAAAAGAAAGACGGCAGCCCTTGGGTGTCTGTTAGCTTCGATGAACCTTTAACTCAACTCCTTGAGGAAATCCATTGCATGTTTTTTATTGTCCCACAAGCCAAGGGTTTCCGATCCTATAGGGATGAATTGGTACTGCTGAGCCAAATCCCTTGTTGAGCTTGTGAACTTCCCTATGATCCACAGCACCGCCCTGCTTACCAGCACTCTAAGAGATATAGGTGTCGGCCAGGGAAGATGTACAAGTCCCACTCCAGGAGCTTTCCATTCTCCCAGGAATATAGTGATACCGTCAGGGTTGTATGCAGATTTTAGGGGATGGGGGGGGGTTGCTGAGTAGTAAAGATGTTCTCTCTTGGTTGGGCACAAGGCTGTAGCAAGGCTTCTCTTGATGATCTCGTTGACTTCATTGTGTGTAACATACGAACCAGACCATGCAGACTGAATTGATCGGCTACCCCTTTGCCACAAATACACTTGTACTCAGTGTAAATAGGGGCAACAAGGCAGAGAGCCACTGTAATACAAAGAGTCTGCGGTGTCAAGACATATGCCAGTCACAGAGATGGTAGCTGACAAGAAAAAGTCACCCAAGTGATGCGCAATCACCTCTAAAAAGCGAGCTTTCTAATTTCCAGAACTTACACCTGCTAGTATAGATGCAACAGCCTTTACCATGATGGGGCTGTCCTTACTGCATTGTTTGTTAGCAGAAATTTTAGTTGGTCTCTTCGACTCTGTTTATAGGGTTTCTCACATGCTGATGCCTCTGCTGTAACATAAGTCATCCACTCCTACCTAGCTGTGTGTATATTCTGGTAGAATTGTCTTCAGCTGTTTATTGGATTCATGGGAGGAAGATGAAAAAGCTGGCAGGGCAATCTGAAAGGCTGTATGACAGAAAGTGTGTCTTCTCCCACTGTAATTAGTCTAGGAAAAAGTTTATTACTTTTTCTAGCATGGACATTAAGAGGGAGCCATACTCTTTCAGTTTTGGGCTGACAAAGGCTGGAGAGCATCATCTGCATCAATGTCACTGATCCTGATTTTCACCCACTTAAGGACAGAGATTTTGTTTTCCAAAGTCTCACCGATACCATTAGAGCCAAGAGGGGCATCAAGAAAAGTGCAACCAGTGGAATCAGTGACTCCTTGCCAGGAACGCCACAGGATGATTTTACAGCTACCTCGTCTGTGACTTGGTTGTGTCAGCAGCACGAACTATGGCCCTCCCGTCTCATCACACAACTTCAAAAACCTTTCATTTCGTGTGCGTGTGTGTCTGAGAAAATTCACCTGATATGTTTAGTTATCCTTGAATGAATGTTCAATGGTGAAGGCACCACCGTAGGAGAGCGGTATATGTTGGAGTCTAATAGATGTGTGTTTGTAGGGTAACCACTGTGTGCAGGGTAGGTAGGTAAGACACACAGGCGACATAAAGTTGCCTAAATGTTGCCTATATGTCTTACCTACCACCCTGTCGGTATTCTATACCATTTTGATACTCACGGGTGCAGGGTAGGCCAGGGCGACTTACCTGTACTGAGTTTGAGGTATTAGTTAGGTATAATGAGTAATAATGTGACTACACGAATCATGAGGAGCCTGGACAAGGACATTTATCTACATGTACACTATTAAGACATCTCTGGGATGTCATTACACGTGTCTGGCTGTGTCAACATAGAGCTTCCATGCTGTTCTTCTATATGGTTTTCTTTTTTCTATGGTTTTGACTGAGGTGGCATCCCTGATAATTAAGTGGTCAGTTCCTGACTCGCAATATGTCCGAAACAAGATACACGAGGACATTAATAACTATCTTGACATGATGTTAAACAGAGCTTTAAGGAACTGTTGACAGCTTTACTTCTGTTTCATCTCAGGCAAACTTTACAGTTATTATTTTTATTATTTTTAGTAGTAGTATTGTAATTATTATTAATATTAAGCTTTATATGAATTAATAAACCCGTGTAAATTAGCGCAAGGAATAGGGAAGGCTCGATCCTCTGTCTGACATGGGAGATACAAGTGAAAAAAGAACCAGACGAAGAGTATGTTAATAATAAACAGTGGTGGACACAATTATTGGGATGCAAACTCTCTCTTGACAACCACCAAACATTGGAACCCCAAGAGCAGCTGAACATACTTAGCAGTGGGAGGTGTTACGCAATGAAGGTAGTGCAGAAATGGCTTTTCATCTTCTAAAGTAAAACAACTAAGCGAACAGGGAGAATGTATTAAATGGCACTGCAGCGTAAGACATTTTCACAACTGAGCAGCGGCCGCAAATTCTTGGGCCTAACTCGTAGAAAAAGCTACTCTTATATGCTATTACCTGGGTATGTTGTTTCTCTTTTTCTCACTGGAAGAGGTGAATGCTAGTTTTACACGTGTTTATTTCCTGAGGAGGTCGTATGAATGTAGAAATTCTCTTTCTGACATTTATGCTGTCAATTAGTTTTGTCCTTCAGTTAACTGAAGGACATTCTTAGGCAGTTATGTTTACTACTGGGATTATTATCCTTTACCAGTAGGGTAAGTCTTCCTCTACCGTTCATGATTATTATTATTATTGTTATTATTACCACTACTACCAACGCTACTACTGCTACTACTAATAATAATTCTACTACTACTGCTTCTACTACTATTACTATTACAATTATTATTACAATTATTATTAATACTATTACTAATATTATTATTACTACTACTACTACTATTTATAATAAAAATAACAGTTCATTTGCTGATACTACTATTACTACAAGTAACATTGCTAAGTCTCTTGCTACTACTATTGCTATTAATACCACTACTACTAATTTCCCGATATTTTATGGAATTTTCATCACCTGACTTCTCTTTCAACTATCTTCCCTTATCCCTCTTTGCTGATTTGTTTTATCTATTTCCTTTTCTAACTCAGTTGTCACCTATTTTTGGTCCAAGACAAACCGAAACGTCGTCAGAATTTAGATTTCCTTATTGTGGGTTATTTATATTTTCCAGTCACGATATTGTAACTTTGATTTTCCATAGACCGCAGTTAACCGCCTTTTCCTCATTATAATTTCTTTGATATTTATTTATTATTATTATAATCAAACAGAAGTGCTAAGCTACAAGGGCTATACAGCGTATTTCTTTGATAGTTTTCGTTCTTTCAGATTCTTCCGTGGTGTCTGTGAAGCCGCTCTTATTGAATCTGGGCGATGTAAAAACCAGTTACATTTCCTCCGTGACTGTCCTGCTCAATAAGTCTCGGCTTCGTCCTTTTCTCACTCTTTTAATTAGATTATTTTTGGCTCTTCCTTCCCAGAACATGTCTGCTACTCTCTCCATCAGCTCAAAACTTTCGATTAAGTCCCAAGTGAAAGATTCTTTCTTCACCATCTGTCAACGTCAGCTTACTCTGTTTTCCTGTCTTCCCTGTCTTCCTATCGCTGCCATTTCGACATTTACCACCTTTGTCCATACATTCTGTAATATTACGAAAACAAACTACACTATTTTATCTCTCTTATCCTAGGTTCATATTTTTTTTCACACTGTGTGCTAATCTTTTATCTGTTCCACTCTCCCGAAACGTTTTTGAATTTCCAGGTTTTTGTGATTCATTTGGCACCCGACCCGGTACTGGTATTGACCTGAGTAACTCCTTTCGTCCTCTACACTCTCATAGTAACCCTCAAATATATTCCATGCTGGACGCTCTTACACCAGTCTGTGACAACCCTTTTTCTAAAAATCACCACCATCAGCTGGCCCTAAATTTGCGTCCAACGTTATCTTACCTTCTGATAAAGGGAGTTGGGTGGCTGTCCTCGATAACGAGGATTACGTCAGAAAGACTGAGTCTTTGTTCTTTAATTTTGGCAACTGTATTCCTCTTGTTTCCGGCTCTTTTGATTGTATCAGAATATGTTTCATCCTCAAACTACGTCCTCTGGCCAGTATCTCCCCCATTTCGATCTTGTTAAAAGTTTTCGTGTTGTGTGTCACTCTATGTCTTATTCCAATGGACTTTTTGCAACTTAAAATACAGGGGTACCTTTATGTCTCATCGTTCCTTCTAGAGAAATCGTTCTCAACATCTGTTAGACATTTGCGAACCTCACATGTTAATAGCTACAATTTAAAGCACCGGTAATTGAGAAAATATGTACTGAGGAAAATTCATGAATTCTGGAATGATTTTTAAGTAATTCATATTCAACCAACTTCAACAACAAATTAATATATTTAAAAACAATACATTCATCTGCGATCCATATTTACTCTACATTAACACATTCCATAGTTAACTTATTTTTGTATTTCGACTTCAATGCAACAATTACAGAAAATCTATTTTCACAAAGATAGGTTGAGGGAAAAAGGTATCAGTTACTTGACTGCCTTATCAGTCAGTTCTGGAACACAGAAGCCAGAACCCAGGAGCTAGACTCCTGTGAAGTCTTGCTCTCAAGAGTTGTTATACGGATGTTTTATTACGATGTTTTATTCTTTTTTATGTATGATTTGAGAGTACTGCATTATCAACATCATCAAAGGTGTGTGTAATCCAGTCGTTCCTTGATTCATAAGGTGATCACTTACGTCATATATACTTTGTCTGACGATGGCATTTCTGATGGTATTAAATAACTTCACTGACGAGGGCATAAACATGATTTCTCAATCACATTTTGTTTAACAAGAATTTTGAAAGCATTTACTGCCTTTTCCTGTAAGCTAATATTTGGTAGATATAGGTTTTGCCACCGAAGTGGCTAGTTTATTGTGCACCCCATGTCTATTTTGTGGACAGTAGCTCAAGAGCTTAGATACACGAAAGGCCTAGGAACTAGGCCCACAAAGGGTTAACAGGAATACATCTCGATTTATATCTACAGGTCACTTATCTGTTACAAGTAAATTTAGGACTTTAGCTTAATATGTTTGTGGTCCATTTAGACAACTATAAAAGTCAGCTAATTATGGCTATTCTGCTATCTAATAAAAGTCATCGAAGTAGCGTAGAAATGAAAATATAACTGATGCAAAAAATCCTCGCTTTTTCTCGCAACTCGAAAAAAAAAAGATTGATAACCTGCTTTTTGACAATGATGATTGCTACTCTCATAACATAACGGAAGCAAAAAAACTCTTCAATTTAAAGTGCGGGTACGTACCCCTGTCTTCTAATAACATTCTTCATTCTTCCACCATAATCTACCTTGTCCATAATTATTATCGCATTTCCTTTGTCTGTTTCGTAATATGAAGTCTTGGATTTTTCCTTAATTCATGGTACAACTTAACAAATCTTTGATGACAATTGTGTTGCAGAGGTCTGAAACCCCTGCAACACAATTGTCATCAAAAATTTTGTTAAGTTACACCATGAATTAAGGAAAGATCCTGGACTCCACCTTACGAAACAGACAAAGCAAATGTGATAGTAGTTATGGACAAGTTAGATTATAGCAGAAAAATGAATGTGTTATTAGAAGACGGGGGGAACTTACGTCCCCCTTAAAGTGTGGGTGTTTAGGATACACACAGTTGACACAAAATTATCAGAACACTTCTGAGCCCCGATGTCATTTTTTTTTTTTTTGCAAGTGTTTTCCTCCAAATACAGAAGTGAACAAATTTTACATCTAATTACAGAGGTAACACTTAACTAAAAGTCAGCTCTACTGGCCTGACCGAATCCCAGCTCTGTCATTACTTATCTCCAGGCATTTTGATCAACCATTAGCAAGCAAGGATTTTTCAAAAGAGAAAGTTCTCAACCATATTTCCAATGAATTCATATCTATTAAATACAAGAATACTGGATACACTCTCCCACTACTGTACTCACCATTTTCTACACTCACCCACTACTGTACTCACCATTTTCTACACTCACCCACTACTGTACTCACCATTTTCTACACTCTCCCACTACTGTACTCACCATTTGCTACACTCACCCACTACTGTACTCACCATTTGCTACACTCACCCACTACTGTACTCACCATTTGCTACACTCACCCACTACTGTACTCACCATTTTCTACACTCACCCACTACTGTACTCACCATTTTCTACACTCACCCACTACTGTACTCACCATTTTCTACACTCACCCACTACTGTACTCACCATTTTCTACACTCACCCACTACTGTACTCACCATTTTCTACACTCACCCACTACTGTACTCGCCATTTTCTACACTCTCCCACTACTGTACTCACCATTTGCTACACTCACCCACTACTGTACTCACCATTTGCTACACTCACCCACTACTGTACTCACCATTTGCTTCACTGATAACACTAAACATTCACCTCTTATGTATGGCCTCCTGCCTTTACTATCAGAAAAGTTGCTCTATTAGAAGCCTCTATTACATTTGAAGCATCTCCACCTGTGGTTGTAAGCTGCACAGGTTTCTTACCTATAATTTCGTGACTTATATCTGGAAAGAAATCCGCTAGTTTACATGCACAGTAACTGTTTGGTGTATTTAAAACCCTCGTTTAAGAGCATTACTCAGCAAATTCCACACAGTAGTGTGTGATCATCTTAAGAAGCAGTCCACGTAAACCCATCTTCAGATACCTGCCGCTACTTGAGCAGTTTTTGTCTCTTGTTTGTGATTCAGACATTTTATTAGATGTGCCACGTTCACATTACTCATTTTTTGTTTCAGTGCGCCTCGTTAAGCCTTGTTTACACCACTGATCCATTAATAAACTTTTATCCCCACTGACCTCAGATACACAAAATGAAAAAAAAAAGAAAATGCTCATTAACATTTAAGTTTAGTATAATTTGCCCCGGAGGATAAAAAATGCAAACAAGAACAAGCAAGTTTTGTACAAAAATAAGTATGCTGAAATAAACGCAACAAATAATCATTGACGGTAACGAACTGTTGCACGTATCGAGAAAGAAATTAATGGTCTCTAAAACTTGACCAACTCGCCATTGTGACTACTGAGTAGCTCAGGTGGTACAACAGTAGACCTGTAAACGAAGTGGCTAAACACGTAAGCAATAATCTTTTCGGTCTAGTAACTGGCAGAAGACGGAAGCTGCACCGCGTTCGCATAAAATACAATAAAATCTATTACTAATAGTGTTGAGATGTGTGGGTTATACAAAATAACAAGCGTCAGTTTCGCTTATTAGAATTTAGAATGAAGAATCCTTTCAAAAAATTAACGTGACATCCCTACTATCGGATGACTTGTAACTATTAAGTTAATATCTGTAGATCTGTAGTAAGGCAGTAGGTCAGCTGGGAATAAATATTAATGGATAACGGAAAATAAAGAACTAGCTGGAAAAGATATTCTTACAGTGAAGCTTTAAGGAGACGCTGGAATAACTCAGCGGCCCCGTAGGGATCCATGGTCCTCAGGGTGGTTACGTCTCACATGTTCTTGTCTCGTGGTTTACCAAGACTTTCGCTCAGTTTTCTCTGGTTCACCTCAAGACTTCGATTAACCATTGCTTCCACATTCTTTCTGATGCTGTGTCTCGATGCAGCGTCTTTCTTTGCTAGTGTTCTTGATGTGTTAAGTTTTTTCGAAGTGCAAGCCATTGGCAGACTACTGCATCTTTCTTTTTCTACTAAAAGCCTTCTTCTTCTGGAATCTTCTTGGCCAAAATTCCGTATTTTCCTTCCAGTGTTACTTATAATCCCAAAATTTGCTAAATTTTGAAGAGCGAACTCCGTAACTGTTCGTCTTCCTACTGTACGTCTTCCTACTGTATTATCAGTGTACGTCTTTCTTGCTTCCCGGGTAGATGATGTCTTTGCTCACTCGCCACTTGACTAGTCTCTTCCTAACTTTCCGTAGGGACTTATATAATTTTGTTCCGTCTTTCAGGTTTAATGCTGAATAGGAATCTGGTTCACTACATCCACAGCTCAGTGACTGACTTTTTTTTTTTTACATCTATAAGTCTATACGCTCAGTTGGCTGCATATCCTATTTTCTTTTTTCTTGTCATGTTCCATCTGACAAGAAAAAGTTCTCGTTGGTTTCCTTCTTGCTCATCGTGTTTGTGATCATCAATTTCTCGACTTTCTTTTATTATTTCATTTTGTCTGCTTAGCTATCCTCTCAATTTCCTAAGCACTACACGAAATTTGTTTCCTAAACCCATTTCATCTGTGAAAAATGTAATAATTTGCCTTTCCTTATAGTTCCAACATAAAAAATCTAAATAACACTCATTTGGATATCAGACTAGCATTTCTAATTCCTACTTTTCCTCTTCCCGCTGATGCTTCTGACGTCTTCTCTATTTACACATGTTGCCTTCTCTAATGCACTGATGCATCTGTCCCCTTACTCTCTTATATTCTTTAAGAACACAAGAGAAGGATTCGATTTCTTGACACTGGAAACTTTCTTTTCTGTTACGATAGAGATCACTTCCATCCTCTGAACACAAGAAAAGGATTCGATTTCTTGACACTGGAAACTTTCTTTTCTGTTACGATAGAGATCACTTCCATCCTCTGAACTGGCCCTTACAATAATTACTCTATCTTCATGTAGGCCTCACAGGCACTGTCTCCTTGAATTAGTTCTTAATCATCATATTCCAAACATGAAATCTTAATACCCTTTTGTCTTGTTGATGTGAATCTTTCTCAGTACATTGTCAAATCCTCGAACATTCAGCACAGTCGTCGCCTTACCTCAAGTTCTCTTCATCTTTCCTGTCTTTCTTTCGTGAGCAATTTAAAGGTGAAGATACCAAGCTATGCTATCCCCTTGAGAGGCAATTTATCTCAAATCACCTTACTACTACTACTACTACTCTGAACTCGGTACTACTACTAAAATTATTAATACTACTACTATTTGTACTCATTTCCTGATCCGTTGTCTGATATTTTCTTCTCTTGACCTGTCCTCTAATACTCCATCCTCCTCTTCTGGTTTTCTCATGTCATTGCGCAGTTGGCATACGTTAGTGTTCAAGACAGACCCAAACATTGTCTGGAATTTCTGCTCCAAAATGTGGCTTAATTCTGAATTGTTCCCGCCACGTAACTTTGACGTATATTCTTTAACATTATTTTTTTACAGTTTTATTATTATTTAAAAATTCACTTAACCAACTGAACATTTTATGGAGAACTTTCATACACAATCAATCGAACACACTGAAGCACTAATTATCTACTCAATAAAATGATTAATCTTGTACAAATATTGTGGATCACCGGAAATAATTCATTTACATATTCAGTGAATAACTGAAGTGCACATAAATGGACCATAATGCTTACTAATGTTCTCATAAAGTGGACAACTAAAGTTGACACTCAGTGGACCACGATGAACCGTTAATGGGGACATTAAATGGACCACAGTGGACCAGTAATGTGCCAACCTGTGGTCGTAAAGCAAAAAGTTAATTTCTTACAAACTATTTTCTGCAGATTTCTTGTGTTACATTGTTATGTTAAGTTACGATAGGTTAGGTTAGCTGTGGTTAGGTTAGGTTAGCTGTGGTTAGGTTAGGTTAGCTGTGGTTAGGTTAGGTTGGGGTAGAATAGATTTAATTAGGTTAGATTGACTTCTCTTAATGAAAATTAACCAACTCAACGAAGGACCACTAATGTGTACACAAAATGGACCATTACTGTACACATTTACTAGAATGATATAAATATTGTACATTTTCAATATAAACACAATAGGCCAACAATGAACATATTCAATAAAAAAAAGAAATATATCGATAATGTATATATTTAATAATGCACAAAAGACAATTATGTACTCATTCAATGTACATATTATGGCAGAAAATCCTCACATCTGTTGAGATCTGTTTACAGTAACTATACATCAATTACTCTGTTAATGGACTGTTTGGTATTAATTAGCCCTTTCTAAGGTGTGTTCGAAACTTGGTTCTCCTACGTCAGACCAGTATTTAACCTCCTACGTCAGGCCAAACGTAGCTCTCGTACGTCAGGCCAAAAATTTATCGAAATTTTGAGGCGCCCAGAGTCGATCTCTTTTAAAGTTTAAAATTTAATCTGGTTTACATCTCTTTCTGTCTTCCTCCCAGTCCTGTCCCGTTATTAACTGTCCCTTTCTCGTTATATTTTTTTCTATTGTCTCCTACTTTATTTCTCTCTCTCTCTCTAAATTCAGTAAGGTAAAGCACTATAGAAATTGTCATGAAGGCTCAGTTGCCTTCCAAGGCAGTGACACCCACGATACTGTTGCCTTCCAAGGCAGTGACACCCACGATACTGTTGCCTTCCAAGGCAGTGACACCCACGATACTGTTGCCTTCCAAGGCAGTGACACCCACGATACTGTTGCCTTCCAAGGCAGTGACACCCACGATACTGTTGCCTTCCAAGGCAGTGACACCCACGATACTGTTGCCTTCCAAGGCAGTGACACCCACGATACTGTTGCCTTCCAAGGCAGTGACACCCACGATACTGTTGCCTTCCAAGGCAGTGACACCCACGATACTGTTGCCTTCCAAGGCAGTGACACCCACGATACTGTTGCCTTCCAAGGCAGTGACACCCACGATACTGTTGCCTTCCAAGGCAGTGACACCCACGATACTGTTGCCTTCCAAGGCAGTGACACCCACGATACTGTTGCCTTCCAAGGCAGTGACACCCACGATACTGTTGCCTTCCAAGGCAGTGACACCCACGATACTGTTGCCTTCCAAGGCAGTGACACCCACGATACTGTTGCCTTCCAAGGCAGTGACACCCACGATACTGTTGCCTTCCAAGGCAGTGACACCCACGATACTGTTGCCTTCCAAGGCAGTGACACCCACGATACTGTTGCCTTCCAAGGCAGTGACACCCACGATACTGTTGCCTTCCAAGACAGTGACACCCACGATGACACCCACGATACTGTTGCCTTCCAAGGCAGTGACACCCACGATACTGTTGCCTTCCAAGGCAGTGACACCCACGATACTGTTGCCTTCCAAGGCAGTGCCATCCACGATACTGTTGCCTTCCAAGGCAGTGACACCCACGATACTGTTGCCTTCCAAGGCAGTGACACCCACGATACTGTTGCCTTCCAAGGCAGTGACACCCACGATACTGTTGCCTTCCAAGGCAGTGACACCCACGATACTGTTGCCTTCCAAGGCAGTGACACCCACGATACTGTTGCCTTCCAAGGCAGTGACACCCACGATACTGTTGCCTTCCAAGGCAGTGACACCCACGATACTGTTGCCTTCCAAGGCAGTGACACCCACGATACTGTTGCCTTCCAAGGCAGTGACACCCACGATACTGTTGCCTTCCAAGGCAGTGACACCCACGATACTGTTGCCTTCCAAGGCAGTGACACCCACGATACTGTTGCCTTCCAAGGCAGTGCCATCCACGATACTGTTGCCTTCCAAGGCAGTGACACCCACGATACTGTTGCCTTCCAAGGCAGTGACACCCACGATACTGTTGCCTTCCAAGGCAGTGCCATCCACGATACTGTTGCCTTCCAAGGCAGTGACACCCACGATACTGTTGCCTTCCAAGGCAGTGACACCCACGATACTGTTGCCTTCCAAGGCAGTGCCATCCACGATACTGTTGCCTTCCAAGGCAGTGACACCCACGATACTGTTGCCTTCCAAGGCAGTGACACCCACGATACTGTTGCCTTCCAAGGCAGTGACACCCACGATACTGTTGCCTTCCAAGGCAGTGACACCCACGATATTGTTGCCTTCCAAGGCAGTGACACCCACGATACTGTTGCCTTCCAAGGCAGTGACACCCACGATACTGTTGCCTTCCAAGGCAGTGACACCCACGATACTGTTGCCTTCCAAGGCAGTGCCATCCACGTTTCCGCCGCCATCAACACCACCACTATTACGAACTCATGTATCAAATTCAAAGGCTGTTATCCCTGCTCATAATTGAAGTCACCTGTCAAAGAGCAACCAGGCAATGAAAGACCAACGAAGGAATGCATAGATATGTACAGTATATGCAGAGTTAATTCAGTATAACAGTAATAGACCAAAGAGCAAACAGCTCCCCACAAGAGCATGTTTACATTTGAGGATAGAAAAGGGAGTACGAGTATGAGTGAGTGTCTCACTGCCGCCAAGTGATCAAACACGAATTACGTCACCTCAGCAAGCAGGGCCATCTCTCATAATATTGCTTGCTTGAAATGGAATATTAATTAGTAGTGGGGTCTCAAAACTGCCAGTTCACTCTGTAACTTTTACGCCCTCTGCCCATTATACATGATCTCTGCCAATTACTCATGTCCACATCTCACCTTCCACTCCCTCTATAAACCTTCTGCTCTCCCCATCCACCCCCTCTGCCCACCATCCACACCCTTTGCCTACCCTCCACACAGTTTGCATACCATCTGCCCTCCCAATCCACGCCTTCTGTCACTCAAGAAGCTCTCTGCCTACTCACCACGCCTACTGCCCACTTTCCACACCTACAACTGTCTATGCCCGATACTCACCCTACACGCTCTCTGCCTAATATTCACTCCTGCCCACTACCCAGGCCCTTTGCCCATTATCCAGGGCCTCTCCCCACTATTCAGGTCCTCTGCCCACTATCCAAACTCCAGGCACTTAGCCATAATACCAACTTACCTCATAATTTGTAATATTTTAAAATAAAGAATTAAACTAAGTCTGCCCGAAATGCCTAGCCATGCTAGGCGTTCTAGTGGTACACTTTGTAATCATTATTTAACTACATGTAAACCACACAACAACCAAATTCTGTAAATTCAACATTGTAATCTTTATAGAGAATAAACTTTGAATTTGAATTTGAATTTGAACAGTATCTGATAAGGGTAAAGAAGTTCTCGTTGCATTTCTGGATTTGGAAAAGGCGTATGAAAGTGTGGATAGGAGACAATGTGACAGATGTTGCAAATGTATGGAATAGGAAGCAGGTTACTAAAAGCATTGAAGAGTTTTAACGAGGACAGTAAGGCTTAGGTTGGAGTAAGGAGAGAGGGATATATTTCCCAGTAAAAGTAGGCCTTAGGCAGGGATGTGTGATGTCACCATGGTTGTTCACTATATTAATAGATGGGATTGTAAGAGAAATGAATGCTCGGGTGTTGGCAAGAGGTGTAGGATTAAAAGATAAAGAATCTAACGCAAAATGGGAGTTGTAACAGTTGCCTTTTGCTGACGACACTGTGGGTTTAGGAGATTCTGAAGAGAAGTTGCACAAGTTGGTGGACGAGTTTGGTAGAGTATGTAAGAGAAGTTAAAAGTGAACATAGGAAAGAGTAAGGACCACCATCCTTTAGGATGGTGGAGAGAGGGATGCGTAATTTGTTCAGTTCACAGATATGAATTCCTTACATGTGGTATAGACGTCTCACGTCTCTGCTGCCAACCAGCAAATAGCTGCTATTCACACAAGCATTGCTGCTTAAGTTATCGCTACGGATAAACAAAAGAAAATGTAATATTTATTTCACTAGTTGAAGAAAATTTCCGTATAGAGAGAAAAAATATTTATATGTGCAATAACGGAGGAAAAAAGTGAGGTGGGAGAGGTGGAATATTTGCCACACTGTATTAATTCTAATTAAAATGTTTCTCCTTCGCTTATGGTTGATTACTTAAATCTGGAGAATGTTGTGGTTGCTGCAACCTGTTATTGGTGATAGCACGTACACACACACGTACACGTACACACACACGTACACGTACACACACACGTACGCACACACACACACACACACACACACACACACACACACACACACACACACACACACACACACACACACGAGAGACCAGTGAAAAGTCGGAGCAAGGAGCTATGACTGGACCCCTGCAACCACAATCAGGTGAGCACGAACACACAGCCAGGAGCTATGAATCAACCGCTGCAACCACAATTACGTGAGTACACACACATAGCCAGGAGGTATGAATCAACCGCTGCAACCACAATTACGTGAGTACACACACATAGCCAGGAGCTATGAATCAACCGCTGCAACCACAATTAGGCGAGTGCTCGCGCGCGCACACACACACACAATAATTATGTTTAGTAACTGTTTACCTGGAGAGAGTTCCGGGGGTCAACGCCCCCGCGGCCCGGTCTGTGACCAGGCCTACTGGTGGATCAGAGCCTGATCAACCAGGCTGTTGCTGCTGGCTGCACGCAAACCAACGTACGAGCCACAACCCGGCTGGTAAGGAACCGACTTTAGGTGCTTGTCCAGTGCCAGCTTGAAGACTGCCGGGGGTCTGTTGGTAATCCCCCTTATGTATGCTGGGAGGCAGTTGAACAGTCTCGGGCCCCTGACACTTATTGTATGGTCTCTTAACGTGCTAGTGACACCCCTGCTCTTCATTGGGGGGATGTTGCATCGTCTGCAAAGTCTTTTGCTTTCGTAGTGAGTGATTTTCGTGTGAGAAGAGTTTCAGTAACGTGTGTTGCTACTGTGTCACATCTCCACACACAGGCGAATGCAACAACTTGTCTGTTCCAAACATCACATAGCGTACATAAGTTATCAGACTTAATACAGTGTTACAGATTTTGTGTAATTGATTGAAGCTTTTGAGGATAGATTGAGACACTTATGCAGCATATGGGAATCTTTATTGAGGAAACGTTTCGCCACACAGTGGCTTCATCAGTCCAATATAAAGCAGAAAGGTGTAAGGAGATGAGTGTGAGGTAATTAGTCCCTCAGCCTGGAGTCGATGTGTTCAGTCCATCGACTCCAGACTGAGGGACTGAGTACCTCAAACTCCTCCTCTCCTTACACCTTTCTGCTTTATATTGGACTGATGAAGCCACTGTGTGGCGAAACGTTTCCTCAATAAAGATTCCCATATGTTGCATAAGTGTCTCAATCTTCAACTTGTCGGTTTTTAAACCATTTATCACACACCTTTGAGGATAACTGATACAAATTAACAACTCACAAATAGTGGAAAAAAAGCATAAAGGAGTTTACGGTGATTGTATAGTGGTGAGTACATTGTGTTGTGGCCGCAGTGACCCTGGTCACGGCAAAGAGGATTTATGTTCAGAGGCGTGGTCATGGACAGGGCGGCGGGGGCGCTGACCCCCGGAACACCCTCAAGGGATACTCCATCGTAGACTATTGAAGACCTCCGCTCTCTGTTACTAGGTTTTCCTAGATTACAAAATACTCTTTCTTCCAAAGGTCAGACATTTTTTATATTACGTTTTATTATAGTGAATATTTCCACTTTACACTGAAAAAAATATTATTATTATTATAATCAAGGGGGAAGCGCTAAACCCGGAGGATTATACAGCGCCTGGGGGGGGGGGGATGTGGAAGGCATTCAGGCTTAATTCAGGGAACTGGAGCACAGATCCAATTCCCTAAATCAACTGAAAAAATAAAACTCCAGTTTTTTTTAATTTGTAGCCGAAGTAAACGTTTTGTTTTGGTTTAACTTTTAATGTTTAGAAGTGTTAGGCTTATGGGAACGATTTTAAAAGAATTGGTCTTCATTGTCTATTTACCTTTAAAATATCTAATCTCTTCATATTTCATTAATGAAAGTCATGTTCAGACTATCGTTGAATAGTTTTGAAAGTGATTCACCGAAAAAATTTCCAGCGTAATTTGGATTTTTTGAATATATCTTCATGTTTCATTAATATAATGTGCCCGTCTCAAATGATGCATTTCGATTTATTTTTTTTTTATTAACATTCACGATATAGAAATCTAAAAAATAAACTGTAAAGAATAAAATAAAAAAAAAAGTCTGGCATAATGCAGTAAATCCAACATGATAACGAATGTTTGATAGTCAGGAACATACGAGGACTATTTTTTTTTTTTTTTTGATGGGGGAAGGTTTTGGAGAGAGATTTTTGAGGCGGGGGGGCTGGGGTAAAAATTTTCATACATATTTTACTTCTAGAATTTAGCAACCTCATCTAAGGTGGTGTTAGTTCAGTGTCTGGAAACGAGCTGAGAATCAGTTGCTTGTTCTCTCAGAATAACAAGAACAACGTTCCCAGGTCGCATCACAAGACCAAAGTTGTATACAGTGAGAAACAGAATCCTCATTCCCGGGAAATTTAGCGTCCTCTACTTAAGAAGGTTTAAGCTTCGGTGTACGGCTCGACTAAGAGCATTATGGACACTTAAGTTGCTCTGGAAATGGAATTAAGAGGAAGTTTCGTGATCCTCTTCCAGTATCAACCAGTGGGATGTCTAATGTCTGTCTGACTCTCGTTCTATGAAATTTGTGTCGGTAATGTTAAATAACCAAGTGGATTTGATCTGGCATTGTTGTAGAGTACGCCTTTGGGAGGCTAGTGACACCAGGGAAAAAACTGACATTAATAATATATCTTTATTTCTACAAGTACATGTATATGGTATACAGACCTAGCTGACTTCAATGACATACTTTTGTATAGAAAGCCGCTTGTTATGCAGAGCATTTCGGGCAAATTAGGTCAATTTTGTCCCGGGATGCGACCCACATCAGTCGACTAACATCCAGGTATCCATTTTATAATGATTGGTGAATATGGACAACAGGTGTAAGGAAACACGCGCAATGTTTCAACCCTCGCCGGGAATCGAACCAAGACACCTCACCGTGTGAAGCTAGAGCTTTTGCCACTAGGCCACGAGCTATAGAATTCTGCCTAAGAAATTATTGGGACAAACGTAGCGCCCAGGCTCTCATGTGATCAAAGATACTCAAGTGCTAAATGTTGTGACAGCGCAAAATACCTATTTGAAATCCCTATTTCTTGTTTGACTGTTCATTTGTTGGTATCTATTTTTACAGTGCTAAGCTTTAACAAGTTCACAGTTGCTGGTGGAGAGCCTTGACGTTGGCTCTGCTCAAACGAGGTCCTTCAACATTAAGCCGGTCATAATTACTTATTTTGAAATGTTTGCGTGGTGTGTACTCACCTATTTGTGATTGCAGGGGTCGATTCATAGCTCCTGGCCCCGCCTCTTCACTGATTGCTACTAGGTCCTCCCTCTCTCTCTCTCTCTCCCTGCTCTATGAGCTTTATCAAACCTCGTCTGAAAACTGTGTATGGTTTCTGCCTCCACAACATCACTTGCCAGACTATTCTACTTCCTGACAACTCTTTGACTAAAGAAATACTTCCTAACATCCCTTTGACTCATCTGAGTCTTCATCTTCCAACTGTGGCCGCTTGTTTCTGTGTTCCATCTCTGGAAAATCCTGTTTCTGTCCACCTTGTCAATTCACCGCAGTATTTTGTAGGTCGTTATCATGTCTTCCCTAACCCTCCTGTCCCCTAAACCTTTCTTCGTAGGACATTCCCTTTAGCTCTGGAACTGGTCTTATTGCAAACGTGCTTGAGCAAGTGTGGGTTCCAAAGTGGTAGTGCATACTCCAGTATGGGCCTGACGTACACGGTGTACAGAACCTTGAACAATTCCTTACTGAGGTATCGGAACGCTATTCTCAGGTTTGCCAGGCGCCCATATGCTCCACCAGGTAACTGGTTGATGTGCACCTCAGGAGATGTGCTTGGTATTATACTCGCCACAAGATCCTTGAGTGAGGTTTGCAGTCTTTGGCCACCTAGCCTATACTCTATCTGTGATCTTCTTTGCCCTTCCCCGATCTTCATGACTTTGCATTTGGCAGGGTTAAATTCGAGGAGCCAGTTGTTGGGCCAGGATTGCAGGCTGTCCAGGTCTCTCTGTAGTCCTGCCTGATCTTCATCCGATTTAATTCTCATCAAATTCACATCATCTGCAAACAGGGACACTCTGAGACTATCCCTTCCGTCATGTCATTCACATATTCAAAAAATAGCACTGGTCCTAGGAACCCCGCTCATCACAGGCGCCCACACTGACACCTTGTCACGTACCATGAGGGGTGGGTAGATTGCATTTTCTTGCAGTCCAAGATAATGCAATCTGCCCACCCCTCTCTCTCGTGTTTTACATCTGTTACCTTGTCATAAAACTCCAGCAGGTTTGTGACACAGGATTTTCCTTCCCTGAATCCATGCTAGTTGTCATTTATAAACTTGTTCCGTTCTAGGGGCTTCACCACTCTCCTGATAATCTTCTCCATGACTTTGCACACTATACACGTCAGTGACACTGGTTTGTAGTTTAGTGCCTCGTGTCTGTCTCCTTTCTTAAAAATGGGGACTACATTAGCCGTCTTCCATACCTCAGGTATTTGCCCAGTTTCAATGGATGTATTGAAAATTGCTGTTAGTGGCACACACAACGTTTCTGGTCCCTCTGTAAGGACCCACGAAGAGATGTCTAATCCCACCGATTTTGAGGTATCAAGCTCATTTAGCAGCTTCTTCACTTCCTCCTCGGTTGTATGTATCTTATCAAGCACTTGTTGGAATATCCCTTGTTGGTGCACTTCCCTGTTCTGACTTCACGGAGTCCTTTCTGCTTACACTGTAAATTATTATTATTATTAACACACTGTCCGATTCCCACCAAGGCAGGGTGGCCCGAAAAAGAAAAACTTTCACCATCATTCACTCCATCACTGTCTTGCCAGAAGGGTGCTTTACACTACAGTTTTTGAACTGCAGCATTAACACTCCTCCTTCAGAGTGAAGGCACTGTACTTCCCATCTCCAGGACTCAAGTCAGTCCTGCCGGTTTCCCTGAATCCCTTCATAAATGTTACTTTGCTCACACTCCAACAGCACGTCAAGTATTAAAAAAACATTTGTCTCCATTTACTCCTATCAAACACGCTCACGCATGCCCGCTGGAAGTCCAAGCCCCTCGCACACAAAACCTCCTTTACCCCCTCCCTTCAACCTTTCATAGGCCGACCCCTACCCCGCCTTCCTTCCACTACAGACTGATACACTCTTGAAGTCATTCTGTTTCGCTCCATTCTCTCCATATGTCCGAACCACCTCAACAACCCTTCCTCAGCCCTCTGGACAACAGTTTTGGCAATCCCGCACCTCCTTCTAACTTCCAAACTACGAATTCTCTGCATTATATTCACACCACACATTGCCCTCAGACATGACATCTCCACTGCCTCCAGCCTTCTCCTCACTGCAACATTCATCACCCACGCTTCACACCCATATAAGAGCATTGGTAAAACTATACTCTCATACATTCCCCTCTTTGCCTCCAAGGACAAAGTTCTTTGTCTCCACAGACTCCCAAGTGCACCGCTCACCGTTTTCCCCTCATCTTTCATACACCCATCCGCTGACACGTCCACTCCCAAATATCTGAATACATTCACCTCCTCCATACTCTCTCCCTCCAATCTGATATCCAATCTTTCATCACCTAATCTTTTTGTTATCCTCATAACCTTACTCTTTCCTGTTTTCACTTATAATTTTCTTCTTTTGCATACCCTACCAAATTCATCCACCAACGTCTGCAACTTCTCTTCAGAATCTCCCAAGAGCACAGTGTCATCGGCAAAGAGCAACTGTAACAACTCCTCCTTTATGTGTGATTCTTTATCTTTTAACTCCACGCCTCTTACCAAGACCCTCGCATTTACTTCTCTTACAACTCCATCTATAAATATATTAAACAACCATGGTGACATCACATCCTTGTCTAAGGCCTACTTTTACTGGGAAATAATCTCCATCTTTCCTACATACTCTAACTTGAGCCTCACTATCCTCGTAAAAACTCTTCACTGCTTTCAGTAACCTTCCTCCTATACTATACACCTGCAACATCTGCCACATTGCCCCCCTATCCACCCTGCCATACGCCTTTTCCAAATCCATAAATGCCACAAAGACCTCTTTAGCCTTATCTAAATACTGTTCACTTATATGTTTCACTGTAAACACCTGGTCCACACACCCCCTACCTTTCCTAAAGCCTCCTTGTTCATCTGCTATCCTATTCTCCGTCTTACTCTTAATTCTTTCAACAATAACTCTACCATACACTTTACCAGGTATACTCAACAGACTTATCCCCCTATAATTTTTGCACTCTCTTTTATCCCCTTTGCCTTTATACAAAGGAACTATGCATGCTCTCTGCCAATCCCTAGGTACCTTACCCTCTTCCATACATTTATTAAATAATAGCACCAACCACTCCAAAACTATATCCCCACCTGCTTTTAACATTTCTATCTTTTTCCCATCAATCCCAGCTACCTTACCCCTTTTCATTTTACCTACTGCCTCACGAACTTCCCCCACACTCACAACTGGCTCTTCCTCACTCCTACAAGATGTTATTCCTCCTTGCCCTATACACGAAATCACAGCTTCCCTATCTTCATCAACATTTAACAATTCCTCAAAATATTCCTTCCATCTTCCCAATACCTCTAACTCTCCATTTAACAACTCTCCTCTGCTATCTTTAACTGACAAATCCATTTGTTCTCTAGGCTTCCTTAACTTGTTAATCTCACTCCAACGCTTTTTCTTATTTTCAACAAAATTTTTTGATAACATCTCACCCACTCTCTCATTTGCTCTCTTTTTACAATGCTTCACCACTCTCTTAACCTCTCTCTTTTTCTCCATATACTCTTCCCTCCTTGCATCACTTCTACTTTGTAAAAACTTCTCATATGCTAACTTTTTCTCCCTTACTACTCTTTACGTCATTCCACCAATCGCTCCTCTTCCCTCCCGCACCCACTTTCCTGTAACCACAAACTTCTGCTGAACACTCTAACACTACATTTTTAAACCTACCCCATACCTCTTCGACCCCATTGCCTATGCACTCAGTAGCCCCTCTATCCTCCAATAGCTGTTTATATCTTACCCTAACTGCCTCCTCTTTTAGCTTATAAACCTTCACCTCTCTCTTCCCTAATGTTTCTATTCTCCTTGTATCCCATCTACCTTTTACTCTCAGTGTAGCTACAACTAAAATGTGATCTGATGTATCTGTGGCCCCTCTACAAACAAGTACATCCTAAAGTCTACTCAACAATCTTTTATCTACCAATACATAATCCAACAAACTTCTGTCATTTCGCCCAACATCATATCCTGTATACTGATTTATCCTCTTTTTCTTAAAACATGTATTACCTATAACTAAACTCCTTTCTATACAAAGTCCAATCAAAGGGCTCCCATTATCATTTACACCTGGCACCCCAAACTTACTTACCACACCCTCTCTAAAAGTTTCTCCTACTTTAGCATTCAGGTCCCTTACCACAATTACTCTCTTAACATTCACTTAACATCTCCCAAAATCTCTCTCTCTCCTCTACATTCCTCTCTTCTCCAGGTGCATACACGCTTATTATGACCCACTTTTCGCATCCAACCTTTACTTTAATCCACATAATCCTTGAATTTACACATTCATATTCTCTTTTCTCTTTCCATAACTGATCCTTCAACATTACTGCTACCCCTTCCTTAACTCTAACTCTCTCAGATACTCCAGATTTAATCCCATTTATTTCCCCCCACTGAAACTCCCCTACCCCCTTCAGCTTTGTTTCGCTTAGGGCCAGGACATCCAACTTCTTTTCATTCATAACATCAGCAATCATCTGTTTCTTGTCATCTGCACTACATCCACACACATTTAAGCATCCCAGTTTTATAGTTTTTCTTCTTTTCTTTTGTAGTAAATGTCTACAGGAGAAGGGGTTACTAGCCCATCGCTCCCGGCATTTTAGTCGCCTCATACGACATGCATGGCTTACGGAGGAAAGATTCTTTTCCACTTTCCCATGGACAATAGAAGAATTAAAGAAGAACAAAAGCTATTTAGAAAAAGGAGACAAACCTAGATGTTTGTATATATATATATATAATATATATGTATATATATATATATATATATATATATATATATATATATATATATATATATATATATATATCTTTCTTTCTTTCAACACACCGGCCGTATCCCACCGAGGCGGGGTGGCCCAAAAGGAAAAACGAAAGTTTCTCCTTTTACATTTAGTAATATATACAGGAGAAGAGGTTACTAGCCCCTTGCTCCCGGCATTTTAGTCGCCTCTTACAACACGCATGGCTTACGGAGGAAGAATTCTGTTCCACTTCCCCATGGAGATAAGAGGAAATAAACAAGAATAAGAACTAGAAAGAAAATAGAAGAAAACCCAGAGGGGTGTGTATATATGTGCTTGTACATGTATGTGTAGTGTGACCTAAGTGTAAGTAGAAGTAGCAAGACGTACCTGAAATCTTGCATGTTCATGAGACAGAAAAAAGGACACCAGCAATCCTACCATCATGTAAAACAATTACAGGCTTTCGTTTTACACTCACTTGGCAGGACACGCATGTGCGTGTCTGTGAAGTGTGACCAAAGTGTAACTAGGAGTAGCAAGATATCCCTGTTATCTAGCGTGTTTATGAGACAGAAAAAGACTGTAAATACTTCTTTAAATCTCATGTTGACCTCTTCACATACGTCTTGGTCGTTTCTTGTGAGCTCCCCTCCTTCCTTCCTAAGCCCAAGCACCTGGTCCTTGACTGTTGTCTTCCTCCTGATGTGACTATACAATAGCTTCGGGTCAGACTTGACTTTTGATGAAATGTCGTTTTCGTACTGTCGCTGGGCCTCCCTCATTATCTGTGCATACTAGTTCCTAGCATTTTCACTAATCTGTCTATTTTCATCGGTCCTTTGTCTTCTGTGTATTTTCATTCTATAGTGCACTTAGTTTTTGCCCTCCTACACTTTTGGGTAAGCCAGGGGCTCGTTCTGGTCTCCCCATTATTTCTGTTGCCCTAGGAAACAAACCTTCCCTCTGCCTCCTTGCATTTGTCACGTAATCCATCATTTCGTTTACCAATTTTCTATCCCACTGAACGCCCTGCGGGAAGTTCATGCCTGTGTAGTCCCTCTTTTTGTACTTTGGCTTCTCCCATCATAGTCCTATTACCCTTTCCATTTGTATCTATACTATGTATTGAAAGCTCAGAACTACGTGATCACTAGCTCCGAGGGGCCTTTCATATGTGATGTCCTCGATGTCTGAACTACTCAGGGTAAATACAAGGTCCAGTCTTGCTGGTTCATCCTTACCTCTCTCTCTCTCTGGTAGTGTCCCTAACATGTTGATGCATGAGATTTTCCAGTACCACATCCATCATCTTGGCTTCCCATGTTTCAGGACTCCCATGTAGCTCCACGTTTTCCAAATCAATCTCCTCCTGACTGAAATCACCCATAACTAGTAACTTTGCTATACCTGTGTGAGCTCTTCTGGCCATCTCAGCTAGTGTGTCCACCATTGTTCTGTTGCTCTCTTCATATTCTTCTCTTGGCCTGCAGTTCTGTGGCTGGTTGTACATCACTGCAATGACTACCTTACATCTCCCAAACTGAATTGTACCTACTATGTAGTCCCATTCGCCTATTTTATCCATTCCTTCCATTTCCTCAAATCCCATCGGTTTTTAAGGAGCAGTGCAACTCCTCCTCCCCCCCTCTCTCGTGTCTTGTTTCCGTTATGTTTTCATAAAACTCCAGTAGGTTTGTTACACAGGATTTGCCTTCCTTGAATCTGCTTTGGTTGTCGTTTATATGCTGGTTCCGTTCTAGGTGCTCCACCACTCTCCTGACAATCTCCATGACTCCATACTATACACGTCAGTGACACTGGTCTATAGTTTAGTGTGTATGTGTATGTATGTGTGTGTGTGTGTGTGTGTGTGTGTGTGTGTGTGTGTGTGTGTGTGTGTGTGTGTGTGTGTGTGTGTGTGTGTGTGTGTGTGTGTGTGTGTGGGATAGTGTGAGGGGAGTGTGTATGGTAGAGGGAGGTTAGAGTGTAGGTGTGAATGGTCAGAGTTTACAATGGTGGAAACGGTTCATGTACATGTGTGTGTGTGTACGCACAATCGTATATACTCACACGCTTTTGTGTGCGTGTAGTGTTAGTGAGGCCTAGTAGACTGACACCAGACTCAAGATTTTGTATCGTAATTTGTATTTGCTAGACAGCTCTGTTTCCTAGTAGAATGTTACCTTCTCTATTGTACTTTCTAATGGCACTAGTCTAGTAGACACACCTGCCTACCCAATCTGACTTCTGGATTTAAGGACCAAATACTGCTCGTTGTTAGCTATTCCTTGCTCACACACAGAGGATCCTTTCACGTCACAGCTGGAGGTACCTAGACCCCAAAACTAACCCCAACCACCACGCATAGGTGAGTACTTGCCGCTACAGCATTGACACTCCTTGTGGCGGCACTCCTAGTTCCACTTCAGTTTCTACTCTATAGTTTTAATCCCATTTACATTGCTTCAATCACAGCACTAGATTTGCACTTAAGTACATGTATCTGTCTTGAGTCACACCTTATCACTTACGAAAACTGGCAGCGATGTCTGGCCGTATAGGCCTGGGTAGTGACTCAGATGTCTTACCATGCTGGCAGGGATGTCTGGCCGTATAGGCCTGGGTAGTGACTCAGATGTCTTACCATGCTGGCAGGGATGTCTGGCCGTATAGGCCTGGGTAGTGACTCAGATGTCTTACCATGCTGGCAGCGATGTCTGGCCGTATAGGCCTGGGTAGTGACTCAGATGTCTTACCATGCTACCCTCTATACTCAGTCTTGCTTGTGTTTGTCTAATACACTGTCATCTCAAAATCAAGATATGAACTTTGCTGACCAGGTGAACCGTAGAAATATGAACTTTGCTGACCAGGTGAACCGTAGAAGTATGAACTTTGCCGACCAGGTGAACCGTAGAAATATAAACTTTGCTGACCAGGTGAACCGTAGAAATATGAACTTTGCTGACCAGGTGAACCGTAGAAATATGAACTTTGCTGACCACGTGAACAATAGAAATATGAACTTTGCTGACCAGGTGAACCATAGAAATATGAACTTTGCTGACCAGGTGAACACTTTAATCCTTTATGGACAAACTTGCTTCGACAAAACATCAGACATCCCAAGAATAACTGCTCGTTATTTACCCTTCGATTTTCTTTTATTTCATTATTTTTTCTTTTCTTACCTCTCACTTTATGGATTTTTTATTATTCACTAACTCACCTATCCTTGACTTGCACTTAACTCTGTCTTGGGTCACATTTATTCTTTTTTAAGTTGCAGTTATGTTGGCTTGTGGCAACACTGCTTACACCCGCTCTAGGCCTCCCGCCTCCTCCTCCTCCTCCATATTTATTCTTCTAATGCATCCCTATTTCTTCCTCCTCCTTTTCCTCAATCTCCTCCTCCATCTCCTGATGCTGCTGCTGCTGCTGCTGCTGCTGTTCTTGCTGCTGTAACTCCTCGTCATCCTCTTCTTCCTCCTTTATTTCCTTTTCGTCGTCCTTCTCCTCCTCCTCTGTGGTTTCCTGTTCTTCCCTTCACTGTCCGGCATTATACTGTACACTACTAAAACAATTATTTCCGAGGACATCCTGAACAAGATTCAAGCCATAATATATTGTGTCAATTATCAAATTTTATTTTCAGATAAGAGTGACATGTGCAGCAGCTGGGCATCTTCAGTGTTGGAACGTATCGCTCTCTCTGCAAGCTTCTGCATTCAAGGCATAGATGATCAAAGGTCTGAGAGAGCAAATGCAGTGGAAAGGTAAATATGAGGTGATCGGCCCCTCAGCCTTGAGAATATTGAGCTCCAAAGTCTTGATCAAGTCCTTGAAGGTGAAGACTTCTCAGTTCTGAGAGACTGACCGCCTCAAACCTGCACTTCAAGGCTAAGGGACTGATCAACTCACCTTTGCTTTTCCACTCCTGATTTCTCCAATGGCTAGTCACCTGTTTATGACTACAGAAGCCTGCAGAGCAGACTAAACGTTTCGCTAATAAAGATATGCAGCTGTTGCACACGTGTCTTATCTACTGGTCGGTATTGTTTATCATTAATATAATGTTTGCATTATTACTCTTACTGGCATTTCTTCTGTAAGATTTTTCCATATCTAAATTTTTGCTATAATTAACAGTGATCACACACGTATAAAATCTTCGCAATTCTTGTGCAGGAAAACTTGATGTTGTGTAGATTTATTGAATTTTAAAACTGATCAACTTCACAAGGGTCAGTAAGGCTGCCTGTCAGGTACATGACTAGTAAAGAAAACTTTAATGAATAAAAAAAGGGATTAAAGTCAACTCTTAGTATGTATACATTAGGGATACACATCTCGCAGTTCACATACCCTTGTGTAAATGGTTAATTTATGTTAAAAGCCTCTCGGCCACACATAGGGTCATTACTGATGCAGTCAGAGATATTTTAATCCCAAATATATCCATTGGGATTAAAGGAAACTGTAAGTGTATATATACTGAGGTATACAACCCTGAAGTGTACATATACTGTTGTTTTCTGTACATGTACATAAAGTGTGATGTATTCATCAAATTATATGCAAAGTGCAGTGCAACTCCTTCCTCCCCTTTGTTACTGGGTCATGACGCTCTTGTTTGCTGTCTTTATACATAGTCAGTTGTCAGCTAGGAAGAATTAAGGAAGAAAAAAACCATGATTTCCTGACTGTTAAGAAAGTATTAATGGAGTGTAGAAGTGTGGATCATCGCTGGGGTCGTATGGCCATTGTCTGATTATGATCTATGGTGTAATTTAAAGTAAGGCTTTTATTTTAATAACGAAAACTTTTCAGTACAGGAAGCGAGTGTTACTGATGAAAGCTTCGTATAGGTACATTGAGAGGAAGAACAAGTTTATATATATTATGTGTGACGGCTGGAGGGGACCACGAGTCATTAAATGAGTCAGGAAAAGATCATGCCAACATACATGCGCATTCATCGTTCACGAAGACATTAAATACATTTGCTAAATGAAGCTTGTCTCTTTGAAGAAGTGAATCACATTGTCGACGATGTTTGGGTGATCGCCATGGAGGAGGAGGAGGAGGAGGAGGAGGGTGTCTATTGTGAACGGAAGGTGGTTCCATTCACTGAAGCGATGGAGACGGCGTCCAAGAAGGTCGTAGAGATGGGGAGGAGGAGAGGATTCAGCAGCAAGGACATGTCGGAGGAGACTGACGAGTGAATTAAGGTTGATGGTGTGTTTGGTGAAGTTAAATCAGTTTAGCTTTATAAATTTAAGTACTCCATACTGAACCTCTGAGCGATGGTCAAAACATCACAGAGCCACAATGTTGTGGAGAAATTTTCTCCAGGAGGGGGATATCAACTCCCTTCAGCCCTTTTCAGCCCTTATCAGCCATTTTCAGCCCTTTCAGCCCTGAGGGGCCCAGCCCTCTCAGAAGGGGCAAACATCTTGTTTACTTCCACATCAAATAATAACAAGCAGATGTTTAACCAGCGTGCACCAGTCACGGGTCATGCGACGCGACTCCTTGCAAGAGACCAGTGTTGCAAATAGTGTAGTTTAATGAGTAAAAATAACTGGCCTCGGCAAAAAAAATAACATTATGTCAGAAGAAACAGTCTGCTTGAACACAGCAGAAATAATGTGTAAACACTGCAGATACAACAGAAATAGTCATTGATGGATCTAAATACTTATCTTCAGGTAAACTCTTAAGAGTTACAACTCTTATCTTTAAAGTCATTATAGGGAGGAAACCTAATTATGAATATCTTGAACCCATTATATACTGGGTGAAACTAATACAGAAAGATGTTTTCTCTACTGAGTATAAATTTCTGGAAACACAAGATAAATCCTCAAAGAAACCTGATATGATTAATTCTTTATGACTTTATCTCGACTCAGAAAATATTATAAGATGCCGAGGAAGAGTTCATAATTCTTTACTACCTAAAGAAGCCATACATCCAATATTGATCCCCATGAATCATTGGCTAACAAAACTGATTGTTCAAAACGCCCACAGTAACGTGTTACATGGTGGGGTGGCTGACACACTTTGTTATATACGACAATCCTACTGGATACCTCAAGGTAGACAAAGTGTGAAAAAACAAATAACGGACTGTATTACTTGTCGTCACTACGATATGCGAGTATGTCAGTATCCAGGTCCACCTCCATATCCCTCTGCGAGAGTTTGTCATGTCACTCCATTTGAGGTGACAGGTGTAGAAAACACTGGACCAATAATTTTAACTAAAACAGTTGACAAAGTTCCCATCAAATGTTATGGTAGGTAACCAAATTATAGAAGTAATAATTTTTTTTAGTAGACAGAGGTGGGCCAGCACAACCTCCTCACGGCGATTAGAACTGCTTCAAGAAAGCCATTTCTTATTGACAAATTCAATCCTATGGAAAATAGTCAGTTAAGCATACTGACTTTGCCACAGAATTTGTAGTGAGTTTCTGCCAAAAGCTGCAGTGACCATGGTCTTTCCCGACCAAAGAAATCTCGGACTTCGTGGCCGACTATGCAAGGGTATCAACCAAAGATGTTACAATGACCAAGTACGTAGGTCAAAGTGATGTACATGACACATCATTAATAATGTTGCCTAGTGTCACATTTGAGTCTGTGACTTCAGTTTGTGTAAGTGTCAGTGTAGACATGGGTTCAGAAAAAAACAAGGAAACTGCCCTATGTTTTAGTAAAGAAAAATTTATGACTCGAACTATGAAAATGACTGATGTATGGTTTGGCATACGGAACCTGGGGGAACATTCACTCGACTATGCACTTGCTTCCAGAAATTCACTCATCTTGTAGCCATCAGTGACCAAGGGTGATCTCCGACGCAAATAGCTTGAGGCTGCGAAGCACGATATACACACCTTGACTTTGGATAGCCCCCGAGGCGCAATCTTTTCTATCGCAAGCTATCTGCTTCAGTTCGTAAAATGCCAAACGCTTGACAGACTGAAGTCTGACGGCCAAGGGCCACTATAGATTTTAAAGAAATTGCCAGTAATGTTGGCCAGATGGTTGAGTATTGACTTCCTGACCGTCATAATGCTATATTGAAGCATAAGTTGATCTCAGTACTAAGGTTGCACATGAAAAAAACAAAACCGAAGGGGTATTGAAAAACAGACACCTAAATAAATTTGACTTTTGTATTTAAAAAAAAAAATAAGCTTAAAAGAAGCTTTCAGATTTTAAAATTTAAATTTATTATAAACATCAGCTCAGCAAGACAATATTTAGTCCAGTAATTGCACAAACCCCTAACATATAATTATTAACACTTTCTTAACTTGATATCCTAACTTAAATAACGGGAGCTGAGCTCTGATCGTAGGTTTTCAAATATTCTATAACTTAAACTGTTATAGGTAACATACAAGTGAACTGTAAATATAAATCTATATATACTCCTGTTAGCCCTTTATGAGCCTAATTCCTAGGTCTTTTGTGTATCCATATGCCCTTGCGCAGCAGTCCTCCCTCAAGGAAGGTTCCTTGATGTTGGTGAGGGGCTCTTGATTTAGGGAATTGGATCTGTGCTCCAGTTCCCCGAATTAAGCCTGAATGCCTTCCACATCCCCCCCCAGGCGCTGTATAATCCTTCGGGTTTAGCGCTTCCCCCTTGATTATAATAATAATGCGCAGCAGTCCATAGGATGGATATGGGGTGCACAATAAACTAGTTACTTCGGTTGCTACTAGGTAGAACAACTAGATCCAGGAGCAGACACAATCAGCCAGGAGCACACTCACTCTCGTTCTCTGTATGATTTACACATCACCTCTGGCTTATCTGCGAGTGGATGGTGCCAGCAGAAAGGGACCGGGAATTAACTCATAAAAAAATGCTTTAGTAAGAAGTATCCATTAACGCATCCTCCAGAATACATCTATATTATTTACTCTGAGAGACGAGGCTAATGTTGTATGTAAATAAATTTAAGTACGTAGTTATGAAACTACAAACTTCGCCATACATTAGATTTGAACCTCGACACTACATACATGCTTACATATATTACTCTCTGCATAGGAAACTCTTGAGCAAACACCTGCTAACACGTGGGAATACGTCGTCAAATAAGCTGTGGCAAGACACTAGGCATTATCGTTTACTAAATTACAATTAATTTTGATTTATATGGGCCTCGTACACTATTAATAAATATTTTATGTCTGCTATATGGAAATAAACTGGTATAAAATACCGACACAATGGAAAAATAAACACATAAGCAGTATAATGTGATCCTTTATTGACAACGTTTCGCCCACACAGTAAGCTTTATCAAGTCACAAACAGATCTAAGGGAGATCTGTAACTTGATAAAGTCCGCTGTGTGGGCGAAACGTTGTCAATAAACGATCACATTATGCTGCTTATGTGTTTATTTTTCCATACTAGCTATTTAGCGCTAGTAAGATGTAGGATATTTAAAAGCAAGCCTCAACTTAAGACAAAGATTTTAATGTTGTCTTTCAACTCGATCCTCCGATCGAGGTGCGGGTCCAAGAACCAAGTTTTAAGTAACACCATAAGTACAGTGTTACCAGTAGTTAAGTATAACAACATGAGAGGAAGAATATATGAAGCCAACCTCCTATACTTGTAACAGATGAAAATGTATTAATCCACGGCGTTGCTCAGCGTTGGAGAGATTCAGGAGTTATTTTGAACTTAGCCAACAAGAACTGCGCATTCGGTGAAGACTGCCACTACACATGAGTATTTAAGGTTTCTACAGAGGAAAGCTGGACACGAAATATGTTTGATCAATTCAGAGAACAATGTTGAACTTTTCTCAGAAGCATACGTGTGGAGAAATTTTCTCCTGGAGGGGGGTTCAGCCCCCTTCAGCCCCTTTCAGCCCTGAGGGACCCAGCCCTGTCAGAAGGGGCAAGCATCTTGTTTACTGCTACAGCAAGAAATTGATCCCAGATGAAGTACAAGTATGTGACGTGGTCAAGCGACAGCCGCTCCTTGCAAGAGTCCAGTGTTGCAAAGTGTAGTTTAATAAAAGACAGTCCATCTCTTACCTTAGCAGGACAATTAAGGAAAATCCTGCTCCCACTTTATTACCATGGTAAAGATAGTGTACATTATTGTCTATGCTTAAGACAGCAAGAATCAGGCATTCTGCTTTGCTTCATGGAGGAAGTGGCAAGGAAGCAAAAGTACTAGGTCAGCTTTTCCTTTATGTTCGAGAGGCATTGCAGCGGCGTAGGAGGCTGTGAGGTCAGATTACTTTTGACTCTCCTGAGAGTCACACTGACGCCAGGATAACCAATAAAGAACACTGATCCGTGCGTTAGTGTGAACAAAGTGTCTCGCAAAACACGATAAACACTTACAGAGAAGTGTGATCAGCTCTTTACTGATATGATGTGAACAATTATTGATGAAGAGTGTAACGACGAGTGTTGCGATCCAACAGAGTGCAGTGCGACATTCTTCAAAGAACACTATTCTTCAATCAACTCATCGGATATCTGGGCATAACTACGGGTCAGATACATATACCCAGGTAAGTGTTCTAACTTGTGATGTACTACTATTGACTACGCAGTTGAGTCTAAGTTACGAGTTAGTCACTTATCATAAAGCCCGGTAATAAGTGGACCTTTGAGTACACACAAGTGCCATCAGCCATCAGTGTATGAAATATGCTGACATAACACCCCCTAGGGGTAATTTATCATACATAATATAATCTTTTACAGCCCGTTGTGAAGTGGCGGCTGTGCAGGCAATGAGCTGTCTTATCAGCTAAGTACCCCTTATATTTGATCTTTAACCTTAGCTGGTAAACCATTTCTCAACAACACGTGACATGACGTGACATGATGTGTGCGGAGGGCACAGAGAATTCTATCATTGAAAGATATTAATCAAATCGGGGCAGACGATTGCTTTAATCAATAGTATGAATTATATCCAGCATCTCCCGTCGCCATGTTGCGTTAAAGATTTTTTGTATGTTCAAAATCGTCATAATGTCCAGTGTTCGTGGATGAAGGCTGGACACATGTCATCTTCTAAACTCATTAAATGATCTAGGGTGTTTCTGTGAGTACGGAAGGTACACTGTCGATCAGACAGTAAGACGTAGAAAAGAAAGATTTATTTCCCTGAGCATTTTTGCGGAATCGACATAACATGCACATAGTGCCCCGAGTTTAAAACGTTCATGACGTCCAAATATCCTTGTACTCTGTAAACAACCAATCATGCTGACTGAAATGCCGTAACATGTCATACGTTGCGCAAGACTGAGCAGGCCTTCAAACTTTTCAGAATTTTAAGCCAAGAAGTAGGCGTTGTGAATGAAAAGTGTCATATGAAGTGGAACCTCAGCCAGTGGCAATGTCTATAGGCAAGAATTCGGCCTCAGTCATGTGCTTAAAGGAAAATGGGTGGCATTTGGCCCGTTTCTTTAAGAGAAACATAAAGGCAAAAATATAAACGAATTTGTGTTAATCAATATTGGTATAGCCAGCGGGAGTAGTAGTTCCTGCAATAGCAGTCTCAAACATCAGAATATGCATAGAATTAATATCATTAAGTCTTCTATTGACATGTAAGAATTCTCAAACTTTCAGTTAATCACAGGGAAAATTAAATCTTAAATGCTAATTACATTTATCTTGTAAATGAAGTCCATTTATAATATTTCAGTGTCATCTCCCAATAACACATCACAAATATTAACATCATTTATCCCACCTAAGAGGATGTAACATACACTCTACCATATAAACATTACTGAGAACTTGACACCACTATTTCAAAGCAAAGTGAGTTACAGAAAATATATTAAAACCATCTAAGAAGACTGGCTGAACAGCATCATCATACTGACATGTACACGGACAGTGTCACAGACGCTAGCTGGATGAAGATACTAACGTATACAGATACAAATACCGTATCAAAGTCTATCGTACTAGCGTGTAGACGGGAAAACAATACCATGCCTCATGGGCTAGCTACAGTAGATTCATAATAGAGTGTACACAACAACCAATACCGTGATTCAGAGGCTAGCAGGAATGCAATGAAAATATACGTAGCCTCTCTGATTTCTTAATCTCAGGCAGGATGTAAAGCATGGAACTTGACAGAGTTCCTGACTTACTTGCACGGTCGAGTATGTGATGGGAAAGAGTTGAGCCAGCGGTATTGTGGAAGGGGAATATCTGCCTTTTCAACCAGTTGGTGATTCTGAGCCAACTACGTGGCTCCGTTAGAGAGAGCACCAGCCCGCTCCTGGTGGCTCTCTGACCCCAAGATACGAATAACAATACTATAACAACAGAGCAGAACTACCCACCTTGCCTGCCTCAGAGAAGGGATGAGCTAATGGGTGGCTAACTGCAGTTTGCCACTGGTATCTCGCTCTATACTCATACACATAAAACTCAACCTGGACGTATGTTAACCCCAGGGTAGCCTTATGCAACTTCATATATTTTAAGTAATTTATACAATTATTTCATTAGAGCTTGGAGGAAACATGAGAGATTTGACTGCTCCATCGCTCATAAAATGAGCTGTTTCAGAGTGCCAAACTACTGGCTATGTCCACCATGAAATCCACCAAGCTGCTTTTAACTGTGAGGGAGAAGATAAGATGTCGCGCATCATTCACGGTGATCCAGAAAATAGTGGATCAGACCTAGCTGACTGGTGTGTTCCTCGTAAGAATGGAGACATGACCTCGACAGGAGTCGTGTTTGACTTGTTTGTTTGTACGTCTTGCTTCAGCGTGTCAGGATCCTGTAGCTGGCGTACTGTCGCAAATTCTGCATTGTTTATTGCTAAAAATGAGTGTCTCTTCTGGTGGCCACCAGAAAGTGTTATGTTAAGCAGGAGGCTAATAGAATAGAAGGAAAATTTTCCTGGGTCAATAGACCCTCGCCCAATTCACAGGTGTTGTTCCCTGGTGCCCTCAGGAAAAATATGTCCCGAGGATTAACCTAATAAGTTCCTTTATTTTAGTGACAACCTGCCAACTACAAAGGTTCGCGACATGTTAGGCTCGATTGGACCGAGTTCTCCCAAACGGATTCCTCGCAGTGTAACCCAATATATTTTGACAGGTCGCGTACACTAAGGTTAATGGACCTGGCAAAGCCTGCAACAATGCAATAACCTAGAGTATACCACAGAGTATACTCAGTAGATTGCTTGACCAGATTATTTTTTTAACTTATTCTTTCTGATCACTGTTACTCTTTTCAGTGTTTGAAAAATTTGTTTAACTCGCCTGAAACTATTTTTTAATTCTAAGGAGAATTGTTTCTGCACGATATATAGGCTGGTTCCACATGTATCATCATTGGACACAAGTTACCTCTGCAGTTTTAAGTAAGAATAATTGTATTTTAAAGCAGGAAGGATCAGGTTTCAAAATCGATTTATCAAGATTTATAACAGTATAATAATAGTGTAAAGGTAAGTATAGGAACGTTAATTTGATTTAAGAATGGTAACGTAACTATAAGAATGTTAAAGCGGCTATAGTAATGATAAGGGGCACGTTAGTTCCCCTGCCATCTAATAATGTATTATTTTCCCTATAATTGTGTTGGAGAGGTCTGAGCACAGCTCAGATCTCTCCAACACAATTGTTCTCAAAGATTTGTTAAGTTATACCATGACTTAAGGAAAGATCGAGGACTTCACCTTACGAAAGCAGGCAGAACAAATGCGATACTAATTATAGATAAGGTAGATCATAGGGAAAAATAAACATAATATTAGGAAACAGGGGAAATTCAGCGGCCTCTTAAGAGGCATCAGACGTTCTCTATTATAACACAAGAAGGCAAAGGTTTGATAACTTGGTACCCACCTCATCCCCAGCAATTTCCCCAGTCCGTAAGGGGACCTACATCCCCCCATTTCCCCCAGCAATTTCCCCAGTCCCTAAGGGGACCTACATCCCCCTATTTCCCCCACCTCATTCCCAGCACCTCCCCACCCAGTTAGGGGTTAGGGACACCACCTTCCCTACTCAACTTTGGCTCCGACACATACACACTCACCTCAGGAATAACTTAGACGTTACATAGTTAGCAAACTTACTGAGTTGGGAAGTGTAACGTTCACTAATATTTCGCTGAATATAACCTTTAATAATATTAAGGGTACGTAACCTTTAATAATATAAGGAGCACGTAATAATATGCACGTTTAATATGATATGGGGTTAAATAACGTTTAATAATTTAAGGCACATAACGTTTAATAACATTACGTTGTGTTTGTAACGTTTAATAACATTACGGGATGTTCGTAACTTTTAGTAACATTTCGTGGTGTTTGTAACGTTTAATAACATTACGTGGTGTTTGTAACGTTTAATAACATTACGTGGTGTTTGTAACGTTTAATAACATTACGTGGTGTTTGTAACGTTTAATAACATTACGTGGTGTTTGTAACGTTTAATAACATTACGTGGTGTTTGTAACGTTTAATAACATTACGTGGTGTTTGTAACGTTTAATAACATTACGTGGTGTTTATAACGTTTAATAACATTACATGGTGTTCCTAACGTTTAATAAATGAGGTGAAATTATCTTAGTGATAATTTAGGAGCACATTATAGAGGATCTGCAATTAATAACATTAATAATATTTATAACATTCATCAACAACCATCGTCCCAGTTAACTAAAAGTGAGTTTAATCTTATCAACCATTTTGTTACTTGACTGTTAGAAACTCTCATAATATGTCATAGTATGTTATAATATTTAATATCATATGTCATAGGTTATAATATGTCATAGTATGTGATATGTCATCGTATGACTATATTACAAGACGTTATCAAAATATACCAAAGAATGATTTTAGTTACTTTTGTTATTAATTGAAGATTAATTCACTAAGCCTCCCCCAGGTCCATATACAATCCCCCCGGTCCACATACAATCCCCCAGGTCCATGTACAATCCCCCAGGTCCATGTACAATCCCCCAGGTCCATGTACAATCCCCCAGGTCCATGTACAATCCCCCAGGTCCATGTACAATCCACCAGGTTCATATACAATCCTCCAGGTCCATATACAATCCCCCAGGTCCATATACAATCTCCCAGGTCCATATACAATCTCCCAGGTCCATATACAATCCCCAAGGTCCATATACAATCCCCCAGGCCCATATACAATCCCCCAGGTCCATATACAATCTCCCAGGTCCATATACAATCTCCCAGGTCCATATACAATCTCCCAGGTCCATATACAATCCCCCAGGTCCATATACAATCCCCCAGGTCCATATACAATCCCCCAGGTCCATATACAATCTCCCAGGTCCATATACAATCTCCCAGGTCCATATACAATCCCCCAGGTCCATATACAATCTCCCAGGTCCATATACAATCTCCCATGTCCATATAATATCCCCCAGGTCCATATACAATCCCCCAGGTCCATATACAATCCCCCAGGTCCATATACAATCCCCCAGGTCCATATACAATCCACCAGGTCCATATACAATCCCCCAGGTCCATATACAATCCCCAGGTCCATATACAATCCCCAGGCCCATATACAATCCCCCAGGTCCATATACAATCCCCCTGGTCCACATCCACTCCCCCGTGGTCCACATCTACTCCCCCTGGCCCACATTCACTTCCCCAGGTCCACATCCACTCCCCCTGGTCCACATCCATTCTCTCTGGTCCACATCCACTCCCACTAGTCTAGTGATACCATTGAGTAAAAATTCCTATTGAAATGCGAAAAGGTGCTCAATCTTGAGGAAATACGAAAAGTGTACAGTTTTGTAGAAATACGATAAACACTGTAGAGTCGTCAGTGAGCACAACATACACAACACTGTAGAGTCGTCAGTGAGCACAACATACACAACACTGTAGAGTCGTCAGTGAACACAACATACACAACACTGTAGAGTCGTCAGTGAACACAACATACACAACACTGTAGAGTCGTCAGTGAACACAACATACACAACACTGTAGAGTCGTCAGTGAACACAACATACACAACACTGTAGAGTCGTCAGTGAACACAACATACACAACAACACTCTAGAGTCGTCAGTCAACACAACATACACAACAACAGTGTAGAGTCGTCAGTCAACACAACATACACAACAACACTGTAGAGTCGTCAGTGAACACAACATACACAACAACACTGTAGAGTCGTCAGTCAACACAACATACACAACAACAGTGTAGAGTCGTCAGTCAACACAACATACACAACAACAGTGTAGAGTCGTCAGTGAACACAACATACACAACAACACTCTAGAGTCGTCAGTCAACACAACATACACAACAACACTCTAGAGTCGTCAGTCAATACAACATACACAACAACACTGTAGAGTCGTCAGTCAACACAACATACACAACAACATAAGACCATTTATCATCCAGAAATCATTTCACCATAGATAATAACAGTAACAAAATGGTACTTAGTGTGGTGGAGTGAGGAAAATTGGAAAATTCTTCTTTTAGTGAAATACGAGAAGTATACAGTTACTTGTGGATATACGTTAAACCTGTAGTTGGCAACGATCGCAATATACACAACGGCAAGCAGATATTCTTTCAGTACACAAATAACCCGCACATAGAAGAGAGGAGCTTACGACGACGTTTCGGTCCGACTTGGACCATTTACAAAGTCCACCAGAAGTGGAGCAGGATGGCTATATATTGGCAGGAAGAGGTAGTGGTGGTAGTAGTAGTAGCAGTAGTAGTAGTAGCAGCAGTAGTAGTAGTAGTAGTAGTAGTAGTAGTAGTGGTGGTAGTAGTAGTGGTAGTAGTAGTGGTAGTAGTAGTAGTAGTGGTAGTAGTAGTAGTGGTGGTAGTAGTAGTAGTGGTTGTAGTAGTAGTGGTAGTAGTAGTAGTGGTGGTAGCAGTAGTAGTGGGGAACTAAGGAGGAGGAGCCAGTCAAATAAAGAAAGGGGAGCACTGCAAGGGAGCTAGATGCTCACAGAGGGAGATCAAGTGCACAGAGGTGGGGGGAAGGGGAAGTGATGAAATAAATAATGAAGGAACAGAAACACGCGACAGAAGAAAGGCACAAAAAAAGGAAAGAGGAAAGGGGAGGAGGGAGAAGAAGAAAAAATGAGGAATCAGGTTAAGTCACGGGTGTTATGAAGTTTGGAGCATTTTACAATGTAGTGGGAGAGGAAGGCATCTACAGAGACGAAGCCTCGACTAAGATTCATACAAGGAAAGTTGTGTATTAGAGAGGATTCAACAAGACGGCGACTGTTAGAGTTGGAAGTAGGGAAGACAGTTTTAGCAGAAGACCAGTCAATAGGATGGCTATGATCTCTGACGTGACAGAAAAGAGCATTGTTAGTGTCGGCAAGCCTAACACTATTTTTTGTGCAACGGGAAAACGAATTATGAAGAGTGGAAATTTCTGCTGGAAGGAACTGAGGATCACAGATGCGGAGGGCACGGAGAAAGAGGGAGATAAGAACATTTTTCTTGACAGGGGAAGCATGATAGAAAAAGTAGTGAATGTACATGCCACTGTGCATGTACATTTTAAGAACTCTCTCCGACCTCTGTCCTCCTGACTTTGACCTTGTTCAACGGTTTCGTGTCATCAGTCCCTCTCTTCCCTATTTCTATGGCCTTCCCAAAATTCATAAACCTGATATTCCTCTTCGTCCTATCATATCCTCTAGAGGTTCTGTCTCTTATTCTCTTGCTTCTTGGTTGGCCAAAACCCTCACTCCCTTTCTTGGTACTTTTTCTCCTGCCCACCTCCGTCACTCCCAAGACTTCATTTAACGGATTCGCTCTCTCCCAACCTGTAAGATGCTTAGTCTTGACGTTGAGTCCTTCTTCACCAATGTCCCTCTTGATTATGTCCTTAATTTCCTTAGAGAGAAGGCCCTTGAAGGGTTTCTGCATCTCCCTATACCTACTGAAGTCTTTCTTGATCTTATCCGCCTCTGTGTGGACTCTAATTCCTTTTCCTTCCAAGGGAAATATTATTCTCAAACCTTCGGTGTCGCTATGGGCTCTCCTCTCTCTCCTGTCCTTGCTAATCTTTACATGGAATATTCGAGACTGTTCTTCTTCCTATCATCGATGTGCAACCTTCGCTCTGGCTCCGCTATGTGGATGATATCTTTGCTCTGTGGCCTCATGACTCCAATCTCTTCCAACCTTTTCTTGAAGCTCTTAATAATCTTGCCCCTTCCATTAAGTTTAAAGCTGAATGGGAATCTAATTCCTTGCTTCCTTTCCTTGATGTCCTTGTCCACCGCTCAGATACAGGTTTTTCCTTTCTCGTTTACCGAAAACCTATGCACAGTGGCATGTACATTCATTACTTTTCTTATCATGCTTCCCTGGTCAAGAAAAGTGTTCTTATCTCCCTCTTTCTCCGTGCCCTCCGCATCTGTGATCCTCAGTTCCTTCCAGCAGAAATTTCCACTCTTCATAATTCGTTTTCCCGTCTTGGCTACCCTTCCCATTTCATAGACTCTGCCTTCTCACGAGCTAAACGTAACTTCTTCTCCCAAACTCTCTACTCCTGGGAACTCTTCTGTCCTCTGCCTTCCCTACATTTCCGGTCTTTCTAATCTCAACAATTCTCTCCGTCCCTTAGACATCAAGCTTACTTTCCGCCAGACTAACACTCTTCGCACTAATCTCGTTCATACCTCTCCTCCCTCTACAGATGTTCCTGGTGCCTACTCTATTTCTTGCTCCTCCTGTCCTCTTCAATACTTTGGAGAAACTGGCCGATCTCTTTCTGACAGACTTAGGGAGCACAAAAATAGTGTTAGGCTTGCCGACACTAACAATGCTCTTTTCTGTCACGTCAGAGATCACAGCCATCCTATAGACTGGTCTTCTGCTAAAACTGTCTTCCCTACTTCCAACTCGAACAGTCGCCGTCTTGTTGAATCCTCTCTAATACACAACTTTCCTTGTATGAATCTTAGTCGTGGCTTCGTCTCTGTAGATGCCTTCCTCTCCCACTACATTGTAAAATGCTCCAAACTTCATAACACCCGTGACTTAACCTGATTCCTCATTTTTTCTTCTCCCTCTTCCCCTTTCCTCTTTCCTTTTTTTTTGTGTCTTTCTTCTGTCGCGTGTTTCTGTTCCTTCATTATTTATTTCATCACTTCCCCTTCCCCCACCTCTGTGCACTTGCTCTCCCTCTGTGGGCACCTAGCTTCCTTGCAGTGCTCCCCTTTTTTATTTGACTGGCTCCTCCTCCTTAGTTCCCCACTACTACCACTACTACTACTACTACTACTACTACTACTTCTACTACTACTACCACCACTACCTCTTCCTGCCTATATATAGCCATCCTGCTCCACTTCTGGTTAGTGTGACTTTGTAAATGGTCCAAGTCGGACCGAAACGTCGTCGTAAGCTCCTCTCTTCTATGTGCAGGTTATTTGTGTATCGTTCCAGTCACGGTATTGTGCCTTTTTTTGTTATTCTTTCAGTAATCTTACTTCACCAGACGCCCTACCATAGCCAACAATAGTGATAAAATAGCATTTGATGTGGTGTAATAAGTGATCTATAAGTGCCCAAAACCTCAGGCTATTAAAAAGGGTGCTAGAGGTCACCGGCCGTTCGTCATAGTATGAGCTGCCAGAAGTCACCGGTTTTTCCAACACGCAAGTTATACTTTTTGTATCAAACTGAACACATATTACTCTTAAATAATGTTCCAGTAGTCCTTTCACGAGCTAGTCCCAAATCACCTACCGGAATCGTTTAAAAATAAGTTGTCCACTGACTGGATTCGTCCAAGAAATAAGTTAACCAATGACCGCATTCAAAAGCTGACAGAGTTTCTACGTGCCCTTAACACCCAACCGGATTCTTTGAAAAACAAGGTATCCTCTGACCGGATTCATAAGCTGACGGGATTTTTAGGCGCTCTTATCAAACAGTTACTGCTAGCAGCGGTGAGATTGTTTCATACATATGCACGTACAAAAACAAATAGATATACATACAAATAGACAAATTTACACTTCAAGGAGGTTATTAGTAGAAGATACAGTATGACAACCAAAAAATCATGTCATGAAAGTCTGTGTAATCTGCAACAGCAGGAGTAAACGAGCTTCTGCATGGATTACGTGCAATTTCTGTGGGAAATGGGCCCATGCATCTTGTGCAGATATTCACGAATCATCTACAAGAGATATTAAACCAGCGAAGCATTTTTGGATGTGTCCAAATGAGAACCAACTGTGAAAAAAAAATTGCATTGGTATTAAACAACGGATCCATCAAAACGGCCTTCATAGAAAACCTGACAGCTTTCTATAACAGATGGGAAAACAAAAGGCAGTGGGCCAGATGGTGCTATTACCCCTGGTGCAGATGCTGTCCTGGTAGACAGTAACTGTAAGAATACAGAAACGAAATTTGGTGGCTCGGAGGGAGACAGGAGCTCTAGTGGGGAAACAGGTGTAGATAAGGACTTGCAAAACCCAATGTTACAAACTAGCAGTACCACTGGAGATAGTAAACAAGAGGATGCCCCAAGGAATAATGAAGACAAAATACCGCAAAAAAATTGTGAAGGCACCATTTTTAGTACAACTGCTGAAGATAGTAAACAAACAGAAAAACTCGCACCAGTAGGGAATGCAGTCACGAAAAACCAAGGCAAACAGAAATCAGACCTATGCAAATTCTATGCATTAGGTATCTGCAGGCATGGAATATCTGGAAAAACAGATGGGACGTGCAACTTTGACCTCCCCAGAAAATGCCATGACCATACGACAACAGGAAAATGCAACCTTCGTCCCTGTAAGGTTTTCCACCCCAGGAAAGGCTATGCTGTAACTTGTATTGTCAGGCACACCACCTAAAGGTGACAAGAAGATTCAGAACATCCAGACCACAACCACTCCAGAGAGAGCTTTTTTAGTGCCAGGAAGGTAAAAATGCTGGCAGGAAGTGACAGAAATCGTACACCAACTCTGATCATTTCCGGAGCGGAATCACAGTCAATGGCCACTCCAAAACAACAGATATTAGTGCCAGGAAAAATATTCCCCCATCCTTACCACCAATACGACGACATTCGTGCATGCAAATATACAGGGTCTAAAGCCAGCAACGAACGACAAAATATCTTTCACCTGTGGTCTGCTTACAAAGTCAAATGCAATGCTCGCTGTTTTCACAGAAGCCCACATTAAGGATCACCTAGACAATGAAATATGGATTCCGAGTTATAACCTATACAATTGCGACAGAGAAAACAGGCAAAAGAGGGGGGGACGGGTTGGCCTGTACGTCACAGTCGCTGATGTGCTCGGAATTACTAAATGCCTCAAATGTAGTTGAAGTTTTGGCAGTAAAGGTCGAGAACCAAAACCTGGTCATTGTGGTCGTATACAAGCCTCCGGATGCAACTTCCCAACAATTCCAGGAACAGCTCCTGCCCTAAACATCTTGCTCCTGGGGGAGATTTCAACCTAAGGCACCTAAAATTGAGGTATGTAGCAAATAATGCTGTACCAGAGATAACCCCAGGAGGTAGTTCAGGTGAAAACTCACACACACACACGAGCTTTTATATCTCTGCACCAAATTCACCTTAAACCAGGAAATAATAGAGCCAACAAGGCTGGAGAACACTCTGGACCTCATCTTCATTAACAATGATGATCTGATACGAAATATTACCATATCAAAAACACTACTCAGATCACAACATAATAGAGGTTCAGACATGTATTGAGCGGGGCCCCAGACCAACAAAATATGATCAATCATGAGGGACCCTTCACCAAATTAAACTTCAGTAACAAAAACATAAGGTGGGACCAAGTCAACCAGGTTCTAAATGATAAAAACTGGGAAGGTATCCTAAGCAACAAGGATCCAAACCTATGTCTAGAAGAAATTACTCTGTGGCACTCGAGGTATGCTCAAGGCATAATCCTTTAAGAAAAAGGAAAAAAGAGAAAGACGCTCCCTATACAGACGAAGGCAAAGGATAACAGAGGCTAAAAGAGGAAAATATATCTGTAATACGAAGAGAGGCACTGGTCAGAGAAATAGCAAACATTGAACTAAATCTAAAGGAATCTTACAGGAGTCAAGAAACACGGGAAGAATTAAAAGCCATAAATGAAACTGAAAGAAACCCAAAATATTTTTTTTCTTACGCCAAGTCGAGAACAACATCCAGTATTGGGCCCTTTACTTAGAGGAGATGGGTCCTACACAGATGACAGCAAGGAAATGAGTGAGCTACTCAAGTCCCAATATGACTCGGTTTGTAGCGAGCCACTAACCAGACAGAGTCGAAAATCTAAAAGATTTTTTTATGAGTAAGACAGAATTTGGTAGACTCAAACTTATCTGATATTATCCTGACGCCAAATAACTTCAAAAAGGCGGTAAATGACATGCCCATGCACTCTGCCCCAGGCCCAGACTCATGGAACTCTGTGTTCATGTGCTTTAACATCCTATGGAGAGGGACAATGGACAAACGGGTCGCCCCACAGCTGCTAAAAACAAGAGACATAGTCCAACTCCACGAAGGGGGCAGTAAAGCAATAGCGAAGAAATACAGACCGATAGCACTAACATACCACATCAAAAAAATCTTTTGAAAGGGTCCTGGATGTTCTAGTAGACAAACAAAACGCAGATGTAGTATGACAGACTTTGCAAAAGCCTTTGAGAAGCGTGACCATGGTGTAATAGCGCGCAAAATACGTGATAAAGGAATAACAGGAAAAGTTGGTAGATGGATCTATTATTTCCTAACAAACAGAACAAAAATAGTAGTAGTAAACAGTAAAGTCTGAGGAGGTTACTATGAAAAGCTCTGATTCACAAGGCACAGTACTCGCTCCCATCCTGTTCCTCATCCTTATATCTGATATAGACAGGGATGTAAGCCATAGCACCGTGTCTTCCTTTGCAGATGACACCCAAGTTTGCATGACAGTGTCCTCCATTGAAGACACGACAAGACTCGAGAAGGACATCAACCAAATCTTTAGACGGGCGGCAGAAAACAATGAGTTCGATGATAAGAAATTTTAATTATTCATCAATATTATTATTATAATCACAGGGGAGCGCTAAACCCGTAGGATTATATAGCGCATGTGGGGGGGATGGAAGGTATTCAGGCTCAATTCAGGGAACCGGAGCACAGATCCAATTCCCTAGATCAAGAGCCCCTCACCAGCCTCAAGGAACCTCCCTTGAGAGGTTCAATTATTCAGATATGGAAAACGTGAGGAAAATAAAACTATATCCTAAATTCCAACCACGCAGTAGAGCGAAAAACTAATGTAAAAGACCTGGGAGTGGTCATGTCAGAGGATCTCACTTTCAAAGACCACAACATTGTATCAATCGCATCTGCTAGAAAAATGACAGGATGGATAATGAGAACATTCAAAACTAGGGATCCCAAGCCCATAATGACACACTTAAGGTCGCTTGTTCTATCTAGGCTGGAATATTGCTGCACACTAACAGCACCTTTCAAGGCAGGAGAAATTGCTGACCAGAAAATGTACAGAGAACCTTCACGGCACACACACAACTGCGACAAAACACCTCAATTACTGGGATCGCTTAAAGTTCCTCAACCTATACTCCCTCGAACGCAGGCGGGAGAGATGTATGATTATATACCCTTGGGAAATCCTGTAGGAATTAGTACCAAACTTGCACACGAAAATCACTCCCTATGTAGAAAAAAGACTCGGCAGGCGATACAACATCCGCCAATGAAAAGCAGGAGCACCTCTTGAACGACAAGAGACAACACAATAAGTATCAAGGGCCCAAGACTGTTCAGCTACCTCCCAACATACATAAAGGGAATTACAAATAGACAACTGGCTGTCTTCAAGAAGGCACTGGACAGGCACCTAAATTAGTCAGTACCTGACCAGCCGGGCTGTGGTTCGTACGTCGGGTTGTTTGCGGCCAACAGTAGCAGCCTGGTTGATTAGGCCCTGATCCACCATGAGACCTGGTCATAGACCTGGCCGCGGGGGTGTTGACTTCGGAAACCCTTTCCAGGTACACTCAAGACCACATCCACTCCCTCAGACCCACATCCACTCTCCCAGACCCACATCCCCTTCCCCAGACCACATCCACTCCCCCAGACCCACATCCCATTCCCCAGACTCACATCCCCTTCCCAAGACCACATCCCCTCCCCCAGAACCACATCCACTCCCCCAGAACTTCATCCACTCCCCCAGAACCACATCCACGCCCCCAGAAACACATCCACTCCCCCAGACCCATATTTACTCCCCCAGACCCACATCCACTCCCCGAGACCCACATACCCTCCATCAGAGCCACATCCACTCCCCCAGAACCACATCCACTCCCCCAAAACCACATCCACTCCCCCAGAAACACATCCACTCCCTCAGACCCACATCCACTCCCCCAGACCCACATCCACTCCCCCAGACCCACATCCACTCCCCCAGAACCACATCCACTCCCCCAGAACCACATCCACTCCCACAGAACCATATCCACTCCCCCAGACCCATATCCACTCCCTCAGACCCACATCCACTCCCCTAGAACCACATCCACTCCCCAAGACTTACATTCACTCCCCCAGACCCACATACCCTCCCACGGAACCACATCCACTGGTTAGAACCACATCCACTCCCCCATACCCACATCCACTCCTCCAGAACCACATCCACTCCCCCAGAACAATATCCACTCCCCCAGAACCACATCCACTCCCCCAGAACCATATCCACTCCCCCAGACACATATCCACTCCCCCACACACACATCCACTCCCCCAGACACACATCCACTCCCCCAGACCCACATCCCTTTCCCCAGATCACATCCACTCCCCCAGACCCACATCCACTCCCCCAGAACCACATCCCCTTCCCTAGACCATATCCACTCCCCCAGAATATCCACTCCACAGAACTACATCCACTCCCCTAAATCTACATCCACTCCCCAGACCCACATCCACTCCCCCAGATCCACATCCTCTCCCCCAGAACCACATCCACTCCTTCAGACCCACATCCACTCCCCCAGAACCACATCCACTCCCCCAAATCCACATCCACTACCCTTGAACAACATCCACTCCCCAGACCCACATCCACTCCCCCAGAACCACATCCACTCCCCCAGAACCACATCTACTCCCCAGAACCACATCCACTCCCCCAGGACCACATCCACACCCCAGAACCACATCCACTCCCCCAAAACTACATCCACTCCCCAGAACTACATCCACTACCCCAGATCCACATCCACTCCCCCAGAACCACATCCACTCCCCCAGAACCACATGCACTCCCCAGAAATACATCCACTCCCCCAAACCCACATCAACTCCCGAAGACCAACATCCACTCCTCCAGACCCACATCCTCTCCCCCAGAACCACATTTATTCCCTAAACCCACATCCACTCCCCCAGACCCACATCCACTCCCAAAGACCCACATCCACTCCCCAGACCTACATCCACTCCTCCAGACCCACATCCTCTCCCACAGAACCACATCCATTTTCCAGACCCACATCCACTCCCTCAGACCCACATCCATTCCCCAGACCCACATCCACTCCCCCAGACCCACATCCTCTCCCAAAGAGCCACATCCACTCCCCCAGACCCACATCCAATCTCCCAGACCCACATCCACTCCCCCAGACCCACATCCACTCCCTCAGACCCACATCCACTCCCCCAGACCCACATCCATTCCCCCAGACACACATCCATTCCCCAGACCCACATCCACTCCCCCAGACCCAAATCCAATCCCCCAGACCCAAATCCGCTCCCGCAGACCCACATCAACTCCAACAGACCCACATCTACTCCCCCCAGACCCGCATCCACTCCCCCAGACCCACATCCACTTCCTCAGACCCACATCCACTCCCCCAGACCCACATCCACTCCCCCAGACCTACATCCTCTCCCCCAGAACAACATCCATTCTCCAGACCCACATCCACTCCCTCAGACCCACATACACTCCCCCAGACCCACATCCGCTCCCCCAGACCCACATCCACTCCCCCAGACCCACATCCACTCCCCCAGACCCACATCCACTCCCCCAGACCAACATACTCTCCCCCAGAACCACATCCATTCCCCAGACCCACATCCACTCCCCCAGACCCACATCCAATCCCCCAGACCCACATCCACTCCCCAGACCTACATCCACTCCCCCAGACCCACATCCTCTCTCCCAGAACCACATTCATTTTCCAGAACCACATCCACTCCCCCAGACCCACATCCAATCCCCAGACCCACATCCACTATACCCACATCCTCTCCCAAAGAGCCACATCCACTACCCCAGACCCACATCCAATCCCCCAGACCCACATCCACTCCCCCAGACCCACATCAACTCCCCCAGACCCACATCTACTCCCCCCAGACCCGCATCCACTCCCCCAGACCCACATCCACTCCCTCAGACCCACATCCACTCCCCCAGACCCACATCTATTCTCCAGACCCTCATCCACTCCACCAGACCCATATCCACTCCCCCAGACCCACATCCTCTCCCCCAGAACCACATCCATTCCCCAGACCCACATCCACTTCCTCAGTCCCACATCCACACCCCCAGACCCACATCCACTCCCCCAGACCCACATCCACTCCCCGAGACCCACATCCTCTCCCCCAGAACCACATCCAATCCCCAGACCCACATCCACTCCCCCAGACCCACATCCACTCCTCCAGACCCCCATCCACTCCCCCAGAACCACATCCACTCCCTAAGAACCACATCCACTCCCCCAGACCCACATCCACTCCTCTAGACCCACATCTACTCCCCCAGACACGCATCCACTCACCCAGACCCATATCCACTCCCCCAGATCCACATCCACTCCACCAGACCCACATCCATTCCCCAGACCCACATCCACTCCCCCAGACCCACATCCTCTCCCCCAGAATCACATCCATTCCCCAGACCCACATCCACTCCCCCAGACCCACATCCACTCCCCCAGACCCACATTCACTCCCCTGAACCACATCCATTCCCTCAGACCCACATCCACTCCCCCAGGACCACATCCACTCCCCCAGACCCACATCCACTCCACTAGACCCACATCTACTCCCCCAGACCCACATCCATTCCCCAGACCCTCATTCACTCCACCAGACCCACATCCACTCCCCCAGAACCACAACTACTTCCCCAGAACCACATCCACTCCCCCAGAACCACATCTACTCCCCCTGACCAACATCCATTCCCCAGACCCTCATCCACTCCCCCAGACCCACATCCACTCCCCCAGAACCACATCCACTTCCCCAGAACCACATCCACTCTCCCAGACCCACATCCACTCCGCTAGACCCACATCCACTCCCCAGAATCACATCCACTCCCCCAGAACCACATACACTTTCCCAGAACCAAATCCTCTTCCCCAGAACCACATCCACTTCCCCAGACCCACATCCACTCCTTCAGAACCACATCCACTCCCCCAGACCCACATCCACTTCCCCAGACCCACATCCACTCCTTCAGAACCACATCCACTTCCCGAGAACCAGATCCTATCCCCAGAACCACATCCACTCCCCCAGACCCACATCCACTCCCCCAGACCCACATCCACTCCCCCAGACCCACATCCACTCCCCCAGACCCACATCCACTCCTTCAGAACCACATCCTCTCCCCAGAACCACATCCACTTCTTCAGAACCATATCCACTCCCCCAGACCCACATCCACTTCCCCAGACCCACATCCACTCCCTCAGAACCACACCCACATCCCCAGAACCACATCCTCTCCCCCACACCCACATCCACTCCCCAGACCCACATCCACTCCCCCAGACCCACATCCACTCCTTCAGAACCACATCCACTCCCCAGACCCACATCCACTCCCCCAGACCCACATCCACTCCTTCAGAACCACATCCACTTCCCCAGAACCACATCCTCTCCCCAGAACCACATCCACTCCTCCAGAACCACATCCACTCCCCCAGAACCACATCCACTCCACCAGACCCACATCCACTTCCCCAGAACCACATCCTCTCGCCCAGACCCACATCCACTCCCCCAGACCCACATCCACTCCCCCAGACCCACATCCACTCCTTCAGAACCACATCCACTTCCCCAGAACCACATCCTCTCCCGAGAACCACATCCACTCCTCCAGAACCACATCCACTCCCCCAGACCCACATCCACTCCCTCAGAACCACATCCACTTCCCCAGAACCACATACTCTCCCATAGAGCCACATCCACTCCTCCAGACCCACATCCACTCCCCCAGACCCACATCCACTCCCCCAGACCCACATCCACTCCCCTAGACCCACATCCGCTCTCCCAGACCCACATCCACTCCCACGCAACCACATCCACTCCCCCAGAACCACATCCACTCCCCCAGACCCACATCCACTCCCCCAGACCCACATCCACTCCCCCAGTACCCACATCCACTCCCCCATACCCATATCCATTCTCCAGACCCACATCCACTCCCCCACACCCACATCCACTCCCCCAGACCCTCATCCACTCCCTCAGAACCACATCCACTCCCTCAGAACCACATCCTCTCCCACTGAACCACATCCACTCCCCCAGAACCACATCCACTCCCCCAGAACCACATCCACTCCCCCAGACCCACATCCACTCCCTCAGAACCACATCCACTCCCTCAAAACCACATCCTCTCCCCCAGAACCACATCCACTCCACCAGAACCACATCCACTCCCTCAGACCCACATCCACTCCCCCAGACCCACATCAACTCCCCCATACCCACATTCACTCTCCCAGAACCACAACCACTGCCCCAGAACCTCAATCACTCCCCCAGAACCACATCCACTCCCCCAGAACCACAACCACTCCCTCAGAACCACATCCACTCCCCTAGACCCACATCCACTCCTCACAACCACATCCACTCCCCCACAACCACATCCACTCCCCCAGACCCACATCCACTCCCCCACAACCACATCCACTCCCCCACAACCACATCCACTCCCCCACAACCACATCCACTCCCCCAGAGCCACATCCACTGCCCCACAACCACATTCACTCCCCCACAACCACATCCACTCCCCCAGAACCACTTCCACTCCCCCACAACCACATCCACTCCCCCACAACCACATCCACTCCCCCAGAACCACATACACTCCCCCACACCCACATCTACTCCCCAAAACCCACATCCACTTCCCCATACCCACATCCTCTCCCCCAGACCCACATCCACTCCCCGAGACCCACATCCACTCTCCCAGACCCACATCCACTCCCCCAGACCCACATCCACTCCCCAGACCCACATCCTCTCCCCCTGACCCACATCCACTCCCCCAGACCCACATCCACACCCCCACACCCACATCCACTCACCCAGTCCCACATCCACTCCCCGAGACCCACATCCACTCCCCCAGACCCACATCCACTCCCCCAGGCCCACATCCACTTCCCCATACCCTCATCCACTCCTCCAGCCCCACATCCACTCCCCCACAACCACATCCACTCCCCCAGACCCACATCCACTCCCCCAGACCCACATCCACTCTCCGAGAACCACATCCACTCCCCCACAACCACCTCCACTCCCCCACAACCACATCCACTCCCCCACAACCACTTCCACTCCCCACAACCACATCCACTGCCCCACAACCACATCCACTCCCCCACAACCACTTCCACTCCCTCTCAACCACATCCACTCCCCACAACCACATCCACTCCCCCACAACCATATCCACTCCCTCACAACCACATCCACTCCCCCTCAGCCACATGCACTCCCCCACAACCACTTCCACTCCCCCTCAACCACATCCTCTCCCCCAGAACCACATCCACTCCCCCACAACCACATCCACTTCCCCACAACCACATCCACTCCCCCACAACCACATCCACTCCCCCAACCACATCCACTTCCCCAACCATCCACTCCCCCACAACCACATCCACTCCCCCACAACCACATCCACTCCCCCACCACCACATCCACTCCCCCACAACATCCACTCCCCCACAAACCACATCCACACAACCACATCCACTCCCCCACAACCACATCCACTCCCCCACAACCACATCCACTCCCCCACAACCACATCCACTCCCCCACAAATATATCCACTCCCTCACAACCACATCCACTCCCCCACAACCACATCCACTCCCCCACAACCACATCCACACCACATCCACTCCCACACAACCACATCCCCCCCCACAAACCACATCCACTCCCCCACAACCACATCCACTCCCCCACAACCACATCCACTCCCCCACAACCACATCCACTCCCCCACAACCACATCCACTCCCCCACAAACCACATCCACTCCCCCACAAACCACATCCACACCCCCACAAACCACATCCACTCCCCCACAAACCACATCCACTCCCCCACAACCACATCCACTCCCCCACAACCACATCCACTTTCCCACAAACCACATCCACTCCCCCACAACCACATCCACTCCCCCACAACCACAACCACTCCCCCACAACCACATCCACTCCCCCACAACCACATCCACTCCCACACAACCACATACACTCCCCCACAACCACATCCACTCCCCCACCAACCACATCCACTCCCCCACAACCACATCCACTCCCCCACAACCACATCCACTCCCCCACAACCACATCCACTCCCCCACAAACCACATACACTTCCCCAAGTGAAACTCTTATTTAAAAAAATCTAATCATTTTTACACTATTACTACATAAGCAATCTACTGTTTCTCTATATTATTGCAAATATTCTGTTGCAACTAATTTCACTAAATATATAATTTTCTACTTTGATTTGTATTGCAATTTTTTCTTCCAATTAGGTTATAAAAAGTGTCAGGAAATTTTATGTGGAGATGAAAGAACGAGTGTAAATAAATAGCTAAACTAATATTTTTAACATTGTGGAATGATGAATGTGTTGTGGCTGTCAGCTACTGTCAGCACTGCATGACCTAACATGGAGGTAGTGAGGGTGCAGCGACTGTCAGCACTCCATGACTAACATGAAGTTAGTGAAGCTGTCAGCTACTGCCAGCACTGTGTGACTAATATGAAGGTAGTGAGAGTGTCAGTGACTGTCAGCACTGCATAACCTAATATGAAGGTAGTGAGGGTGTCAGTGACTGTCAGTACTGCATAAGCTAACATAAAGGTAGTTAGGCTGTCAGATACTGTCAGCACTGCATGACGTAACATGAAGGTAATGAGGGTGTCAGTGACTGTCAGCACTGCATAACCTAATATGAAGGTAGTGAGGCTGTCAGCACTGCATGACCTAACATGAAGGTAGTGAGGGTGTCAGTGACTGTCAGTACTTCATAAGCTAACATAAAGGTAGTGAGGCTGTCAGATACTGTCAGCACTGCATGACGTAACATGAAGGTAATGAGGGTGTCAGTGACTGTCAGCACTGCATAACCTAATATGAAGGTAGTGAGGCTGTCAGCACTGCATGACCTAACATGAAGGTAGTGAGGGTGTCAGTGACTGTCAGTACTTCATAAGCTAACATAAAGGTAGTTAGGCTGTCAGATACTGTCAGCACTGCATGACGTAACATGAAGGTAGTGAGGCTGTCAGTGACTGTCAGCACTGCATAACCTAATATGAAGGTAGTGAGGCTGTCAGCACTGCATGACTCAACATGAAGGTAGTGAGGGTGTCAGTGACTGTCAGTACTGCATAAGCTAACATAAAGTTAGTGAGGCTGTCAGATACTGTCAGCACTGCATGACGTAACATGAAGGTAATGAGGCTGTCAGCGACTGTCAGCACTGGATGACCTAACATGATGAAAGTGATAACAAGATAACACAAGGTCTCCAATGGAAATAAGTTTTTTTGTTTGACTTTTTAGGTTATCCTAGTTAATTTTCACATGTTAATAGGTACCTCAATAAACTTACTAAAGTAGCAAGGCTGTCAGCGACTGTCAGCACTGTATGACCAAACATGATCAAGGTGATAAGGTTATCAGCGACTGTCAGCAGTGCGTGACCAAACATGATCAAGGTGATGAGGTTATCAGCGACTGTCAGCACTGTATGACCAAACATGATCAAGGTGATAAGGTTATCAGCGACTGTCAGCACTGTATGACCAAACATGATCAAGATGATGAGGTTATCCGCGTCTGTCAGCACTGCATGACCAAACATCAAGGTAATGAGATTACCAGCGACAGTCAGCACTGCATGACCAAACTTGATCAAGATAATGAGGTTATCAGCGACTGTCAGCACTGCATGACCAAACTTGATCAAGATAATGAGGTTATCAGCGACTGTCAAGGTAGTGAGGCTGTCGTTCACTACCTGCATAACTTCACTAAACATATAATCAACTAGAAGCCATTTAAGCAAACAGAGATAAATCAAGGAAGGCGTTGATCTAACAGCCACCTCCAGGACCTTCCCTGTGCTTTACACATTCTCTTCCTCTCTCTCTCTCTCTCTCTCTCTCTCTCTCTCTCTCTCTCTCTCTCTCTCTCTCTCTCTGTCACACACACATATAATTATTCATAATATGCAACATTCTTTGCAACCACAGTTGCCAGATATGGTAGAGAATATTTTCCTGTGCATCAGCTAGCGTGTAAGTTTGTAAATAGTTGTACATTGTATGATGCCCCACTCTTCTGTATTAATATAAGCATTTTGGTAATAAATTATTTTGACAGTACTTACGTTATTTTCTTTCCCTAAAAAGCGGCAATCGCAAAAATACAAAGAGTGTTATATACATCTGCAGTGTGCAGGTTATTCTGTGTTCTACGACTGTGTTCTGTCTGAGAGTTCAGTTTGGGATCACCCGCTGTGTGCGGTTGACCTATTTTATATTCCAGTTACATGGTGGGAACAACAGTATTTTGTCATTAGATTATTCCTAATTAAAGCTACATACAAGCTACCTCAAATTCTATCAAAACTTAATGACTGGAAAAATATGGGTGAAATATTCCTTGACAAATAGGGAAACGCTCATGGATTTTCACATGAAAAGAGGAAACGGAAATTGGTAACTACTGTTTTGGTTATAACAACCGTCATTGCTGCTTGTGCTTGTAACACTGTTACAAGCACAAGCAGCATTATCAAACCATCCTCTCTAGTAATCAGTTAATTTAAACCAGACAAGGAGTAATATCAAGTGTAATTCGAGGAATGTGACGTGCTTTTCCAAATATTTCTTACGAGTCTGTATAGTGTTGAAGTTACAGCCTCAGTGGGTAGTTTATTGCACTAATCAATAACTGTTTACACCTCAAAAAATTTTGCCTACATTTGTGTAGCATCGCTTACTTCGAAGTTTCGTATCACTTTCAAGATATTTACTCGCTTTGCACTTCCTAACAAACCTAACTCCGAATTCACCCAGTTAGTCATTGATGCCACGGTTCCACAATTTTGTGCCATTAGTTAGTTTTGCCATTTTAGGGCATTTATAAATGGCGAAAATAGTGCACTCAGTGAATATGCCCAAAAGAATTTGCAACAACGTGAGAACCTGATTTTCCTGACTCAGACATTTGGAAAAATCGCTTTTAAAATGGACCAAAATATATTTGGAGAAACAAGGAGTAAATTTTAAGGATGAGGGAGTCAGTCCTGACTTCCCCATGATCCTCGTTGTGCTTGCTGCAAACTGAGCCATGATCGTCAAGGCCATCAACAAGGTGAGAGCTTGGCTGACTTGGGCAGTGACCTTGGTTGAGGAACGGGATGGTTGACTGGGATAGGCAAGTGTAGAGTTCCTTGTATTAAGATCCCAAGAAGTTGCTGTGTCTGAATCATTCATCTACATTTCTGTCAGACAGCATCAACTTGGGATCTTAATACAGGGAATTCATTACTTGCCTAACCTTCAGGCATTACATACCTCACCTGTCTACAGTATATAAGCAACTTCTTGGCACTTATGCTGTGTTCTTTTCAAGATTGATGGATTGATCACATCGACTCCAGGCTGAGGGAATGATTACCGTAAACTCCTGTTCTTCACCATTCTCCTTTGTATGGACTGATGAAGCTACTGTGTGGCGAAACGTTTCCTCAGAAAAGATACCCAAATGTTTTAAATGTGTCTAATTTGCTGTGATCGTGTTAGATAAATGTACACAGATGCAGCTAATGTGACATTTTATTGTGGCAACGTCTCGCCCTCCATCTGTGTCCATTTACCTAACATTTTGTCTGTAATCCTACCATTATTACTTGATGTGACCTCACTGCATGTATAGTGTTTGTGTGTGTGTGTGTGTGTGTGTGTGTGTGTGTATGTGTGTGTGTGTGTGTGTGTGTGTGTGTGTGTGTGTACTCACCTAGTTGAGGTTGCGGGGATCGAGTCCGAGCTCCTGGCCCCGCCTCTTCACTGATCGCTACTAGGTCACTCTCCCTGAGCCGTGAGCTTTATCATACCTCTGCTTAAAGCTATGTATGGATCCTGCCTCCACTACATCGCTTCCCAAACTATTCCACTTACTGACTACTCTGTGGCTGAAGAAATACTTCCTAACATCCCTGTGATTCATCTGTGTCTTCAGCTTCCAACTGTGTCCCCTTGTTACTGTGTCCAATCTCTGGAACATCCTGTCTTTGTCCACCTTGTCAATTCCTCTCAGTATTTTGTATGTCGTTATCATGTCCCCCCTATCTCTCCTGTCCTCCAGTGTCGTCAGGTTGATTTCCCTTAACCTCTCCTCGTAGGACATACCTCTTAGCTCTGGGACTAGTCTTGTTGCAAACCTTTGCACTTTCTCTAGTTTCTTCACGTGCTTGGCTAGGTGTGGGTTCCAAACTGGTGCCGCATACTCCAATATGGGCCTAGCGTACACGGTGTACAGGGTCCTGAATGATTCCTTATTAAGATGTCGGAATGCTGTTCTGAGGTTTGCCAGGCGCCCATATGCTGCAGCAGTTATTTGGTTGATGTGCGCTTCAGGAGATGTGCCTGGTGTTATACTAACCCCAAGATCTTTTTCCTCGAGTGAGGTTTGTAGTCTCTGGCCCCCCTAGACTGTACTCCGTCTGCGGTCTTCTTTGCCTTTCCCCAATCTTCATGACTTTGCACTTGGTGGAGTTGAACTCCAGGAGCCAATTGCTGGACCAGGTCTACAACCTGTCCAGATCCCTTTGTAGTTCTGCCTGGTCTTCGATCGAATGAATTCTTCTCATCAACTTCACTTCATCTGCAAACAGGGACACTTCGGAGTCTATTCCTTCCGTCATTTCGTTCACAAATACCAGAAACGGCAATGGTCCTATGACTGACCCCTGAGGGACCCCGCTGGTCACAGGCGCCCATTCTGACACCTCGCCACGTACCATGACTCGCTGCTGTCTTCCTGACAAGTATTTCCTGATCCAGACAATAACACGGGAGGGATTTGAACCCGTGGTATGGTTTGTTTGCAATCGTGTCATTACGATTTCGTGAGTCATTCCCTGATCCATTGTTGTGCCTTCCCTGTTATCCCTGCTTGGTCCTCCAGTTTTTGACTAATCTTTTGTGTTGAACTGTGTCAAACGCCTTCTTGCAGTCCAAGAAAATGCAATCCACCCACCCCTCTCTCGATTGTCTTACTGCTGTCACCATGTCATAGAACTGCAGTAGGTATGTGACACAAGATTTCCCATCCCTGAAACAATGTTGGCTGCTGTTGATGAGATCATTCCTTTCTAGGTGTTCCACCACTATTCTCCTGATAATCTTCTCCATGACTTTGCATACTATACATGTCAGTGACACTGGTCTGTAGTTTAGTGCTTCATGTCTGTCTCTTTTTTTAAAATTGGGACTACATTTGCTGTCTTCCATGCCTCAGGCAATCTCCCTGTTTCGATATATGTAGTGAATATTGTTGTTAGGGGTACACATAGCGCCTCTGCTCAGTCTCCCAGGACCCATGGAGAGATGTTATCCGGCCCCATTGCCTTTGAGGTATCTAGCTCATTCAGAAGCCTCTTCACTTCTTCCTCAGTTGTGTGTACTGTGTCCAGCACTTGGTGGTGTACCCCACCTCTCCGTCTTTCTGGAGCTCCTTCTGTCTCCTCTGTGAACACTTCTTTGAATCAATGTTGAGTTCCTCACATATTTCATGGTCATTTCTTGTTGTCTCTTCTCCTTCCTTCCTTTGCCTGATTGCCTGGTCCTTGACTGTTGTTTTCCTCCTATGTGGCTGTATAACAGCTTCGGGTCAGATTTGGCTTTCGCTGCTATGTCGTTTTCATATTGTCGTTGGGCCTCCCTTCTTATCTGTGCTTATTCATTTCTGGCTCTACGACTGCTCTCCTTATTCTCCTGGGTCTTTTGCCTTCTATATTTCTTCCATTCCCTAGCACACTTGGTTTTTGCCTCACTGCACCTTTGGGTGAACCATGGGCTCATCCTGGCTTTTTCATTATTCCTGTTACCCTTGGGTACAAACCTCTCCTCAGCTTCCATGCACATTGTTGATACATATTCCATCATCTCGTTAACTGACTTCCCTGCCAGTTCTCTGTCCCACTGAACCCCATTCAGGAAGTTCCTCACTCCCGTGTAGTCCCCTTTCTTGTAGTTTGGCTTCATTCTGGCCTTCCTGCTTCCCCCTCCACTTGTAGTTCTGTGTATTCGAAGCTTAAAACCACTTGATCGCTGGCCCCAAGGGGTCTTTCATATGTGATGTCCTCAATATCTGCACTACTCAAGGTGAATACTAGGTCCAGTCTCGCTGGTTCATCCTCTCTCTTGTAGTGTCCCTTACGTGTTGGTACATGAAGTTTTCCAGTACCACCTCCATCATCTTAGCCCTCCATGTGTCTTGACCCCCATATGGCTCCAAGTTCTCCCAATCGATTTCCTTGTGGTTAAAGTCACCCATGCATGAGCTCTTCTGGCCACTGTAGCCAGTGTGTCAACCATCGCTCTATTGCTCTCATCATACTCTTGCCTTGGCCTCCTGCTGTTCTGTGGTGGGTTATACATCACTGCAATTACCACTTTGGGACCTCCAGAGTGAAGCGTTCCTGCTATGTAATCACTTGCTTCTCCGCTGTCTCCTCTCTCCAGCTGATCAAAATTCCATTAGTTTTTGATCAGCAGTGCCACTCCTCTACCCCCCCTGTTCCGTCTGTCTCTCTTCTGGATCTGGTATCCCATTGGAAAGATTGCATTTATCGTACCTGTAAGCTTGGTTTCTGTGAGAGCTATGATGTCCGGTGATGCCTCTTTGACTCTTTCGTGCCACTCCTCCCACTTGTTATTCCATCAGTGTTTGTGTACCATACCTTCAGTTTCCTCTCCAACACTGTGGTTTGGGAGGCCTGTGAGGGTGGGAGATCTGGTAGCGTACTGTGGGATTCTATAGCTTGGTGTTGGGTGGAAGCTGTGAGCATGCATTGTAGTTTGTGTTGGGATGGTGTGATAGGTTGTGGGGTTCTGGAAATGGTTCTGTGTGTGCTTGTCCTTGCTGCTCTGTCCTGCTCTGATTGATTTCTGCTGGTTCCGTCCTTGTCTTCCTTCCTAGCTCCTTTCGTTTTTTTGTCCTCTCCCTCAACTGCTGTCATTCTGTTTGTGTTCTGTCTCTATCTAGGAACACTCTCTTGTACTCTGCAGAGTACTTCAACCATAGTTTCTCTTGGAGGATCCTGTTCTGCACTGTTTCTCTCCTGAAAATCAGCTTGATCGGTCATTTTCTCCCCTTCAAGTATCCCCCTATTCTCTGAAATTTTACAATCTCGTCCATGCCTTCTTCACCTATTTCTGTGATGATGTCAATCTCCTTTCTTTCTGCCTGCCGTCTTTCAGTGTGTGCCCTTTCCTCTCTCTCCTGAAGCCCATAGATAAACACTGATTTTTCCCTTTCCTCGTCCCATTGCCTTTCTCTCTATCTGTACGTGGTCATTTTCTCCCTTGTTTTTTCCAGTGGCTCTTGGTAGCATGGTTGTGCCTCTGCATTTGAACTATCATCCTCTCCACCTCTCCATCTGCACCCAGCTGCTCTCCCCTTTCACTCCTTGGCCCTTCTTGGCAGGCTGATATGACCTTAGCATAATTCATATCTCCTTCCTTCCTGTTCGGCCTCTCAGCTTCATATGCTGTGTCTTCTCTGGTCAATGCCCCTGTAACTCGCTTCAGCCTGTTTACCTTATCTTCTAGGACCCTTATCCTCGCTACTGCAGTTTCGACTTGTGCCTCCCAATTCTTCTTCTCCTTCTCCAACCTCTTTTCCAATTTCACAGAAAGCTCTGTCTCCATTTTTTTCAGAAAGCTCTCCTAATTTTCTCTCCCACTCTTGTTCCATCCTTTTCCACTGCTCCTCCATCCGCTCCTCCCTACCAGAACCATTCTCATCTGATCCCTGGTGTGTGTGTGTATGTGTGTGTGTGTATGTGTACACGTATGTACTGGTGATGGAATGCAGTTTAATAATGAGCTTCTACTCTGCGTTCATTATCCCCAGCGTACTGAACATTGTTGCTACGCTGAGGTAAGAGCGCCAGCAGCTACTGCAAGAGGGTGGACCGGTAAGCCTGAGGGAGGCCACAAGCTCCTGTGGTGGGGCATGATGTGACTGAGACCCACGTCAGAAAACACTTGTCCTACTTCCTGACGGATCTTACCTAACCCAAGTCCGAAGACCAGCAGTACAGCGTGCGAGTCGTCACTCTGTCATCCACACGGTGTTTATGTTATCCTCACCATCTCGTGGGATCTCCTTCACGCCCAGTTATCTCTAACCCTCCTATTATCCCTATCGATTCCCATGATCCCGCACCACGTGACCCCTACCATTACCTGTTATTCTCACTACACCCAGTTATGTCATGCCCCATGAGGCCATCATAGCCTGTGATCCTCAACACATAATGTGATCTTTCACAATCCCTGTGATCCCAACTACACCCTGGGATCCCTGCCGACTTCCCGGACTGATCCAGGGGTTGAGCTGCAGTCGAAGGTGTCACTGCTACTGTTCTCTCTAATGCTGATTCCAGTTGCAAGGACTTTATCATACACTCTGAACTGCATATAGTCAAATCTCTCTCTCTCTCTCTCCCTCAGAAAATAATGCCCTTTATTAAATCTTTGAAAATCTGCGCAGTGAACTTCTAGTTTTAAGTTAATTCTAAGTGCACTTCTACTTGACATCACTTTTTGAAAATTATGATTACCTAATGTACGTGAAAACAGAGTTTTAAATACTCAACAGATACGGATACTGGAAAAGTTCTAATATACTGAGTAAGAGATCTTGAACTCAGAGTGATCTTTTACAGCAGAGAGCTATTTGAACATTTAACATTAATGTTGGGCTGTAGGATGGTTAGGATATAGCTCTTGACTCCAGCTCTTAGCTCCCAGACAGATCCCTTATGTATCTTCAACCTGCGTAATTAAAAGGAAAACATCTTTTTTCTGATAATTAACTAACCTGCAACCAATATACTGCTAACAACTAACCTGTAAATCAGTATACCACTAATTAATATTAATTTTACTCGGAACGTGAAAATCCTAAGAATGTTTAAGCAAACTGTTATAGAAACTTTCAATAAAGGTGAATAACACATTCCAACATAAAATAATTTTTTTTTTTTTTTTTTTATTCGCCGGTATTCTTCCGGCCCGGGTCTTTTCCAAGTAGTGGTGACCCGGCCTTGGCTCCCTATCTGGGGAGTGTCTCGAGACTTAAGTCTCCCATGGGAGGAGGTACAAGTACCCCCTCATCTTTGGGACCAAGTGTCCCCAGGCCTAGCCACATTCCCCGCCCTCACGGGGCTCGTAGGGAGAAGCTAGGCCTCTGGTCTGCCATCTGCCCCGCCCCAAAGGGGCTCGTGGGGATGGCAGTCTTGTGAGCTGCAGGTGGTAGCAAGCTCAGGCCTTTCAACATAAAATTAAAATTCGTAATGTTACTAGGACTAGGAAAATATAAATTAATTCAATGCAGTAGTAACTTTATGTTATTTAAACTCAAAGATCAATGGTTTACTGACTAGTATACGAGTTACTGATATTTACTTTAACATTAATAATATTAAATAATGGTAGAGTAGTCCTCAGTTAACGTCGTCGATAAGTTCTTGGAAACTGTGACTAAGAGAAATGACGTATAACGAAACCACTTTTACCATAACCAAATTGGTTGAAATAAACCTTTTTGTGTGGCCACAGACGTCAGGGGTGCACGGTACACGTTTAGCACTCACTGAAACAGGGTTAAATCATGGAACAAATGCTTGCAAAGCGAAGATTGTGAGGACCTCCTACCACCAGGCAGCTCAAAAACAAACAATAACAAATATAGCAGGATCGCTGAGTGTTTTCGTACAGCATCGTTTATTGTCGTGCATATGTATAATTATTGTACACTTCACGAATTTTTATTTTACAATAACTGTATACATTGTATTCAAACTACTTTTTCTCATCAGCGTTATAACGAAACGACTTTGAACGAAACGACGCTATTCGAGGAACTGCTGAACTCTGTACATAGCTATGATTAATTTACATAATTATGAGTTATGTTAGATAGCTCATCCACGACACCTTAACTTTCTTATGACGCACCCCTTAAGGAAGGTTCCTTGATGCTGGTGAGGGAGCTCTTGATCAAAGGAATTGGATCTGTTCTCCAGTTCCCTGAATTAAGCCTGAATACTTTCCACATCCCTCCCACAGGCTCTGTATAATCCTAAAGGTTTAGCATATCGCCTGAGACGCACATCAACCCAGTAACGTCTGCAGCAAACGTGCATCTGGCATATACTTCATGAACGTCAGGAAGGTGTCGTTAACGACACCATATACAGCATGTGTCAAGATCATTCTAGAGTACACAGCTCCATTATAAAGTCCACACCTGATCAAGAAACAAGAGAATGTGCGGAGCTTTGCAGCGAGTCTGATCCTTTAGCTTAAGAAAGTGAGCTGAGAACAGGTACTAAAAAACTAAAGCTGATGAAATTAGAAACTCAGGAGGCTGAAAACAGGAACATGAGGACACAGTTTTGAGTTCATGACACAGATGAGTCACAAAGATGCTGGGAAATATATCTTTAGCTTTAGAGTTGGCAGAAAGTGGAACGACCTGGACAGTGAAGTTGTTCAGTCAGGCTCCATGGATAGCTTGAAAAATATGTATGATAGGACAGTCAAGGACAGGGCGGGGAAACATACAGGAGTATACACACACACACACACACACACACACACACACACACACACCATGTAAGCTACACGTAAATACCAACGTTGAATATTTTGGAAGGCCTATCACGGCACGTGAACTCTCTTGGCCAATAAACTCTTTTTCATCACGAGGCGAACCAATGTCATTGGAGAGGGAACTAGACATAGATGAGGTGGATGTCGATGTCAGTGATGATGTTGCAGACCTGACTTCATCTTGTACCTGGCAGCGCAGAAGATAGTCGCAAGAAACACCAGCCAAGATGTGGGCAGGTAAGTAAGAGATGACAAACCTATCACAACGGTTAAGGACCCAAAACCATGGCCGGCGAGTTTTAGGCTCATCTGCCATGAATTTGAACCCTACCAGCTTTGTGATTTTGCGTTTTTAATTCTGAATTAGCAAGCATTTATAACTTCTGGCTTTAAATTTCTTTTCACATGACAGTTTTTTTTTTTTAAATTTGTCTCCTTTTACAAGTTCTTTCACATTCACTGTCATTTTGTTACAGGTTTGACGTCACTTTATTATATACTCACTCTCCTTATTTCAGGTACTCGTACAACAATGACATTTAAAATCTGTGAGGACTATGTGAAGGCAAGAAACAACAGACACGCTTTCAAAGTAATAATTTACAGTTACTGACGTTCTCCTAGTATTCACAATGGATATAGTACAGCAGACTGTGTTCCAGACTAACCTCCATGTACACCACACAGATGTGTCAACCTCCATGTACACCACACAGATGTGTCAACCTCCATGTACACCACACAGATATGTCAACCTCCATGTACACCACACAGATATGTCAACCTCCATGCACACCAAACAGATGTGTCAACCTCCATGTACACCACACAGATGTGTCAACCTCCATGTACACCACACAGATGTGTCAACCTCCATGTACACCACACAGATGGGTCAACCTCCGTGTACACCATACAGATGTGTCAACCTCCATGTACACCACACGTGTGTCAACCTCCATGTACACCACACATATGTGTCAACCTCCGTGTACACCACACAGATGTGTCAACCTCCGTGTACACCACACAGATGGGTCAACCTCCGTGTACACCACACAGATGTGTCAACCTCCATGTACACCACACATGTGTGTCAACCTCCATGTACACCACACATATGTGTCAAACTCCATGTACACCACACATGTGTCAACCTCCATGTACACCACACAGATGTGCCAACCTCCATGTACACCACACAGATGTGTCAACCTCCATGTACACCACACACGTGTGTCAACCTCCATGTACACACACAGATGTGTCAACCTCCATGTACACACACAGATGTGTCAACCTCCATGTACACACACACAGATGTGTCAACCTCCATGTACACACACAGATGTGTCAACCTCCATGTACACACACAGATGTATCAACCTCTTATTCAACTGACTGTAACGTGCTCTTCTAATTTAATGAAATTAATTTATTAACAGAGATTTATACAACTTCCATCAATAGATGATTATTGGGCCAACATGAGTAAGGTTCCTGAAGATGATGCCTCGGTGCCTGCCGAAAAGTTCAGGTCTATTTAAAGTATTTTATACTTTAACGACAACACCAGTGAAAGAGCAGTGAGGAGAATTTTTCTATCCAATGTCAGGCTTATTTTCCACCATATAATTCAACTCATCATTAAAAAAATCAATCGGACAAATGTAGTGGGTCGAAGGGCTCATATTTTTTTCAAAAATGGTTTAGGTGACGGTAACTTGAGACAAAATTACCGACAATATGTTAAGTAAAAGAACACAAGTGCTACTAATGTGACATTTTATTGTGGCAACGTTTCGCTCTCCAGGAGCTTGATAAAGCTCCTAGAGAGCGAAACTTTGCCACAGCAAAATTACACATTAGTTGCACCTGTGTTCTTTTACCTTACACAATACATCAAGATTAAGTCTGATAAATGGTTTTTAAGCCTTTTTTTGCAGAGCTGTTGCAACTAACCTCAAACATAACACAATCATGTACCAGCTTTTGTTGAACATGGCACTATGTAGTTATTTGAGAAGGTGTAAGAAGACATAAATGTCACCTAAAATTTTCATGGCTCTGACTAAAACCGAGGGAGATTATTATAATCAAATAAAGAGCTAAACTGACAAGGGTTACGCAGCGCTGCGCAGCAGAAAACAGAACCAGAGCTATAAACAGCTAGGTAGAGAAGGATTTAGAGGTGAGGGGAGAAAAGGACTGGAAGGTATGCTAGCAGTTGCTGACAAAAAGTCAAAAAGTGATTGCAAGTCAAAGGCAGGATCGTCTGCAAGAAGGGGAGATAAGGTAATAGTAGTAGGGCGGCGGCGGCGTTGGAGGTAAATCCTGCGAGCTCGCTGATAAACCGGGCAATTCACAAGAAGGTGAAGAACCGAAATAGGGACCCGACAAGCCTCACAGAGAGGAATAGGGAGTCTTTCCATGAGATACCCATGGGTAAGGCGGGTATGTCTAATGCAGAGACGGGAGAGAACAGTCTCCCGAGTACGGCAACGGTGGTAAGATGGCCACAAACCTAAACGCGGTTTAATAAGAGTTCAGTTTGTTATGGTGCATGTCTGACCACCGTTGTTGCCAACGGCCGGGAAGACGGGCAGAGACGACTGGAAAATAATCCCTGAACGGAGTACCTTTATAGGAAACTGGAAGATCATGTACCGCTGACCGCACAGCAGCATCCGCCTGTTCATTGCCCTGCACATCAACGTGTCCAGGGACCCAACAGAAAACGACGTCTTTGTTTTTGCTAGCCACACAGCGCAACCATAGTTGACTATGAAGGACCAGTGGATGAAAGGAATCAAACTGTTTAATGGCTTGTAAAGCACTGAGGGAATCTGAAATGATCCACTGCGTGGGCGAAACGTTGTGAATAAATGATCACATTATACTGCATAAGTGTTTATATTTCCATTGCGTCGGTATTTTATACCATTTATTTCCACTGTCAGAAGATTTAGAACGATCTGTATAAACAGCGACGGCATGACCATGCGACCGGAAGTGATCGAGGAAAAAAGAGAGAGAAGCAGTCGTCAGGTAGAAGAGCTTTGGCGCAAGGCAGTATCGGAGAACAGACACGAACCGTCACAAGGGGGAAGGAAAAAGGCAGACGCTAAAGAACATACAAGGGAGACAACTGGAGAGAAGACCGGAATGAAGACGACGAGAAAATGGTCGAAGCAGGGACGCCGAAAAAATAATGGGCTTTAACTAACGTCTGAGACCAACCTATACATAGAAGGAACACGAAGGTCATAAGAGCGGAGAAAGTAACGAAGGCATTGAGCATCATGACGATCAACTAAGGAAGGAACATTCACCTCAGCACAGAGGCTTGCAACAGGGGATGAACAAAATCCAACCCATAAACGTAGACCCTGATGATGAAGTGGATCTAACTTAGAATTGTAGGAGAATCCGCAGAATAGATTTGGTCGCCATACTCCAGCTTGGACAAGACTAGAGTGGAATGCAAATGGAGGAGAATCCGGCGATCTGCTCCCCATGAACGATGCGCAAGAATTTTAAGAAGATTCAGCCGAAAACCGAGGGAGAACACAGCTGTTTATTCTGACAACTTTTATTTGGTGCCGCTCCAGTTCCTTAAGTGAAAATTGTTGCATGGCCAAACAGAAGTGATAATTCAAGATGAAGAGAGGATCACTAAGTTACTCTCCAGTTGATGGTGTCTTGGCCTTAAACTGGATTTTGGGATCAAACCCAATGTCCTTAGGTATGATATCACTGCCAGGTAGAGAGATGATCTACTTCAGTGTCATGTCTGCAAAACTTCTTTGTTGACCAGAAGATGGAATGTTCGACTCTGGAAATGTTCTTTACCTCTGTGCTTGTAACTTTTGACTACTGTATAACTAGAGTTGCAAGTCCCTCAAGTCTCACATAACATCCATGCTTGTTGCGTGTTATTCGCGGCTGTTGTGCAATACACTTACATTTATAAATAAACAGCAGTGTGACATGTTCTGAAAGTGAAATCGATTTTCAAGTGTTAGCGTTGTTAGGTAACGATAATTCTCACTGCTAAAAAAGCGGTGAGAATTTGGAGGCGATCTAAAGTGCAGGTAAAGAGTTACGTAAGCTCCTCCGTCTTCTATAAACAAGTTCATTTTTCCACTATAATCTACCTTGTCTATAATTACTATCGCATTTGCTTTGTCTGTTTGGTAACGTGAAGTCCAGGATCTTTCCTTAATTCATGGTATAAATTAACACTGAAAGGGAAGATCCTGTGAGTATTAAGAAATATTTCATTCACTTTAATCGATAAGTGGAATTTATCAGGCTAATGAACTGAGAAATGGAGGACGTAAAAAAGAGAGCAGAAGTGAGGCTAACAAAATATAAAAGGAAATAAATACCAGGGGGGATAAATAAATAAAAAAAGTGAAGAAAATCTACAGAAGAGTGAGATACCACAGGAGCACAGTAACAAACATGTTGTACCATGCCGTGTTGTGAGCACAGTAACAAACATGCTGTACCATGCTGTGTTGTGATCACTGTAAAACATGCTGTACCATGCTGTGTTGTGAGCACAGTAACAAACATGCTGTACCATGCTGTGTTGTGAGCACTGTAACAAACATGCTGTACCATGCTGTGTTGTGATCACTGTAAAACATGCTGTACCATGCTGTGTTGTGAGCACTGTAACAAACATGTTGTACCATGCTGTGTTGTGAGCACAGTAACAAACATGCTGTACCATGCTGTGTTGTGATCACTGTAAAACATGCTGTACCATGCTGTGTTGTGAGCACTGTAACAAACATGCTGTACCATGCTGTGTTGTGAGCACAGTAACAAACATGCTGTACCATGCTGTGTTGTGATCACTGTAAAACATGCTGTACCATGCTGTGTTGTGAGCACAGTAACAAACATGCTGTACCATGCTGTGTTGTGATCACTGTAAAACATGCTGTACCATGCTGTGTTGTGAGCACAGTAACAAACATGCTGTACCATGCTGTGTTGTGATCACTGTAAAACATGCTGTACCATGCTGTGTTGTGAGCACAGTAACAAACATGCTGTACCATGCTGTGTTGTGATCACTGTAAAACATGCTGTACCATGCTGTGTTGTGAGCACAGTAACAAACATGCTGTACCATGCTGTGTTGTGAGCACTGTAACAAACATGCTGTACCATGCTGTGTTGTGAGCACAGTAACAAACATGCTGTACCATGCTGTGTTGTGATCACTGTAAAACATGCTGTACCATGCTGTGTTGTGAGCACAATAACAAACATGCTGTACCATGCTGTGTTGTGAGCACTGTAACAAACATGCTGTACCATGCTGTGTTGTGAGCACAGTAACAAACATGCTGTACCATGCTGTGTTGTGAGCACAGTAACAAACATGCTGTACCATGCTGTGTTGTGATCACTGTAACAAACATGCTGTACCATGCTGTGTTGTGATCACTGTAACAAACATGCTGTACCATGCTGTGTTGTGAGCACTGTAACAAACATGCTGTACCATGCTGTGTTGTGAGCACAGTAACAAACATGCTGTACCATGCTGTGTTGTGAGCACAGTAACAAACATGCTGTACCATGCTATGTTGTGATCACTGTAACAAACATGCTGTACCATGCTGTGTTGTGAGCACAGTAACAAACATGCTGTACCATGCTGTGTTGTGATCACTGTAACAAACATGCTGTACCATGCTGTGTTGTGAGCACAGTAACAAACATGCTGTACCATGCTGTGTTGTGATCACTGTAACAAACATGCTGTACCATGCTGTGTTGTGAGCACTGTAACAAACATGCTGTACCATGCTGTGTTGTGAGCACTGTAACAAACATGCTGTACCATGCTGTGTTGTGAGCACTGTAACAAACATGCTGTACCATGCTGTGTTGTGAGCACAGTAACAAACATGCTGTACCATGCTGTGTTGTGATCACTGTAACAAACATGCTGTACCATGCTGTGTTGTGAGCACAGTAACAAACATGCTGTACCATGCTGTGTTGTGATCACTGTAACAAACATGCTGTACCATGCTGTGTTGTGAGCACTGTAACAAACATGCTGTACCATGCTGTGTTGTGATCACTGTAACAAACATGCTGTACCATGCTGTGTTGTGAGCACTGTAACAAACATGCTGTACCATGCTGTGTTGTGATCACTGTAACAAACATGCTGTACCATGCTGTGTTGTGAGCACAGTAACAAACATGCTGTACCATGCTGTGTTGTGATCACTGTAACAAACATGCTGTACCATGCTGTGTTGTGAGCACAGTAACAAACATGCTGTACCATGCTGTGTTGTGATCACTGTAACAAACATGCTGTACCATGCTGTGTTGTGAGCACTGTAACAAACATGCTGTACCATGCTGTGTTGTGATCACTGTAACAAACATGCTGTACCATGCTGTGTTGTGAGCACTGTAACAAACATGCTGTACCATGCTGTGTTGTGAGCACAGTAACAAACATGCTGTACCATGCTGTGTTGTGAGCACTGTAACAAGCATGCTGTACCATGCTGTGTTGTGAGCAATGTAAAATATGCTGTACCATGCTGTGTTGTGAGCACTGTAACAAACATGCTGTACCATGCTGTGTTGTGAGCACAGTAACAAACATGCTGTACCATGCTGTGTTGTGAGCACTGTAACAAACATGCTGTACCATGCTGTGTTGTGAGCACTAACAAACATGCTGTACCATGCTGTGTTGTGAGCACTGTAACAGACCTGCTGTCACATGCTGTGCAGACCTAAGAGTCGCGACCCCGCCCAGCTCACCAGTGAAAGGTCAAGTTCAACCACTGAAATTTTCAACCTCATAACGTAGTTGTGTTGGTTCTGATCCTCTGTGCTCACTCCCTGAGTCAACCAACAGTCCTAAGGTGCCATCAACAACTGCAACGGGACATCATCACTAGACTGAAGGCATCAACAAGCTTGCCGAGTTATGTTATTCGGTAAGAGAAGCAATAGTTTAAAAACTTGCTGACGTTATTACCTCATCTTCACTTCGCTATTACACCTGTCGCCTCTGTATATGACTGGAGAAGCCGACTGTGTAGGCGACACGTTCCAGACAAGAATAAAGACATTCAACTGCTGCTCATATGTCTGTCTCTTCAACAAACTTCTTAAAATATGTAGGTGAAAAGGGGAACAAGAGAAAATGGAAAATATGGATGAGGAAAATAGAATTATGAAAGTTATTGTATCTTTTTTAAATGAAAGCGTAGAATGTAAAATAAATGGGAACTGGAAAAAATATGGGATTCAGGAAGTGGCAGAGAGAGAAAAATAGAGAATTAAGCAAAGAGGTTTATAAAGACAGGTGGTGCAGAAAATGAGAGATAAAATAGTTGAGGCGAGTGCTGATAATGGGATATCATACAATGAGGAAGGATGGAACTTCTCAGACACAATGAAAAAATGAAGACGCAATGATAAAAAATAATTTAAAAGATAGTGAAAGAGACTGTAATAAATGAACACACACAAGGGATGGTTACTCGTATAGAAAAGAGAGAGAGAGAGAGAGAGAGAGAGAGAGAGAGAGAGAGAGAGAGAGAGAGAGAGAGAGAGAGAGAGAGAGAAATTCTTTGACGATTTTCGGACTGTAGAAGCAGCAAGAGGAGACTAGAAGTGAATAAAGGAGAGGGAGGGTTAGATTCAGAGGTGCCCGTTCTCGCAGACGATGTGAAGCTAATGAGGAGAATACAAGCGGACAAGGGTCAGGCAAGCCTACAAGGGGATCTGGACTGGCTAAAAGCCTGGTCAGGCAAATGGCTCCTGGAGATTAACCCCAGCAATTGCAAAGTTATGAAAGAAAGGGAGATAGAAGAATTTTTAATAACCAGAGGTTCAGAGGAGGCATTAAATATGATGTCAATTTGTTTCAGACTGAGTTGTGAAAAAGAAAACAACACTGCTTAATGAAAGTGATATTTCAGTCAGAAGGAATAAGGAATGAGGTACTAAACAGGGAGTGGGAAATGTATGATGGAATATTTATACAAAAAGATTGAATATAGGAGCAAAGAAATTCTGCAAATGTGAAGAGGGAGGAGAGAAACAGTAGAGAGAGAGAGGCGGTGCCAGATGCAGGGATGGAGGTGCAAGAATAAGGACAAATAGAGGATCAAGAACTACTAACCAGTAACCATGTGTGAAAACCAGTTTCCCTCTGATCTATGCCCTTTCTCCTACTCCCATTCTCCCTTCCGCTTTATATTTCCATATTTCCTCCTCTCCCTCTTCATACCAGCTCCACTTACAACAATTCCTATCCCTCGTCCTCTCGAATCTAGTGCCAGTATTTCAGCGTTGTAAACAAACGCCGGTAGCATCACAAACAAAAATGGTGAACTAAAGGGCAAAGTAGCAGAGGAGCATCCAGATACTATATCTATCACAGAAACCAAGCTTTCTGGAATGTTAACCAGTGCATTATTCCCAGAATATCGCTTACTGAGAAGAGAAAGAGAGATCAGAGGATGTTGGATGGTACAAACGTAAGGAATGAGTGGTGTTTTGAGGAGATGAGAAGCATGGACACCGGTGTGGCGATAAATATAGTATATGTGCACAGTTTAAAACAATAACTACGGAAACGTTTCGCCACCAGTGACTACAGTCCTATTAGGACTGAAGAAGCCACTAGGGGCAAAACGTTTCCTCAAATCTCTTGACCTGTGCACGTGTGATTCTCTATACACTGTCAGTGCTAGCATACCTCTCCAGTCATTGACACCGGTAACTTTAGTTACTGAAAGGTAGGAGAGATAATGTTCAGGGGAACCAGGCTAATTACTCCTCCCACTGAGCAACAAAATAATGAGGCAGGAGTAAGATAAGATGTACAAAGCCACATTACAAAGAGTTAGAGATAGCCACAGAAACAGTAAGTAAGACTATATCAAAATACTGATTGTAGGTGATTTCAATCACGAGAAAATAGACTAAGACCTGGAGCAACTTGCAGACCCGGAAACATTGAGAGCTTAACTGAAGGAGGTAGTGAAAGGAAATTTCTTTACTCAGCATGTTAGAAAAATCACAAGAGGACATGGGATGAACCAGTTCGACTTGACCTGGTTTTCTCAAGTAAATCTGATATAAATGACACTGAATACATTGTACCATTGGGAACTAGTGCCCACAAGTTGCTCACTCTTAGATACTTGGTGAAGGGGGAGTGGAAAGAAGAGGAGGTACCAATATTAAACCAGATTATAGAACAGAGGACTATGCAGGAAATTTTAAAAAAAAAATCCAGTGTGATAGGGAATTAAATGGATAGACGGAGGGCCTCGCCGAAAAGTGATGGGAGGCAACAACAAGATTCATACCTATCAAAACATTTCTGAAGTCAATATACAGAGAAAGCCCTTGATTTACCCAAAGGAAGGATGGCTCAAAAGAGCATAGAAAACTACAGAATTTACAAAAAACAGCAGAGCATAGGGAGAGAAGCAGTATTTAATGACTATACAAGGATAAGAAGAGAAACAGAACATCAATTTAAGAACGACACGACAGCAAAGCTAAAATCAGAACCGAAACTGTTACACACAAGAGAAAAAAGATGACTTTACTTGTAAAAGACCAAGTAATAAGGCTGAAGAAGGATGGAAGAGTACTCACAGAAGAGAATAGAGAAGTTTGAAAGGAATGAGGCAGATTTATGGAGATATTCAGATAAGAATTAGGAATGGTGCCAGAATGCAGAGTTGTACCGCATGATCAGCATATTCTGGATAAAATTTATGTATCAAAGAAGGAAACAATTAAACTACTAAAAGGGTTACAAATCAAAATCTATGGGGCCAGACAGCATATCAACAAGGATAATAAAAGAAGGAACAGTAAAACTGTGTGAATATATAGTTGTGAATTATTATTGTGTGAGCAAATTACCTGCAGGAGGTTTACAGGGTATTAAGTCACAATATGTCACAGGACTGTAACTCCCTCGATGCCCACTTCCTACCACTCTCACGAAAAGCTAGACCTGACATTAAATTAATACTTACAATATTAAAACCAGCTACTCTGGTAATTTAAAGTTGAGGACTGTATATGATTAGGCTTTCTGGGTACACAAAAGAAATTCGTATTACCACTTACCTGCCTGACACCTAGACCCTATACTGGCCAGTTAGAGATCTGAATGAAAAGACTAATGACACAATTCCCTGTGATAGTCGTATCCTTATCTTTTGCCATCCACACATAATTCTTCAGGTACCGCAAATTTCCTGCCCCAGTTCTTCAGCAGGGGACATTAACACGGGTTCCTATTACAATTTCAAGCCGAAAACCCCAATTTGGACACGAAGACGCCGGATTATTTGTTGAATTTTCCACGACAACCGGTGCCCACAAAATGCAAAAATGGCGTCCCCTCGGCGTCACTAAGCAGCTGTTCCACATCCCCCCTCACTCAAAATTTCTCGAAGGGTCCGAATAGCAGCACATTTTAATACATAATTATATTTGTTCTAATTCAAACATGCTAAATTTAGGAAAATTCAATATTTTCCACAATATAGTAGTGATCAACATGTCCTTATAAATCTGAAATTTACTGGAGAGTGGGAAAACTACAAATGTGATGTCAGTGTACAAGCAATGGGACAGACAAAGGGCACTGAAATATCGGCTAATATTGAATGACATGTACAAAAACGATAACCCAGAAAAGATTGGCTGAGCACCTAGGAAGATGAAACATTTTGTAAAACTATGGAAATCAAGAAAGACAAGGATGAGTCAACTGCAGGAAAGTATTTGACGCTGTACCCCACCAGAGATTTATTCATAAATTAGTGGAGGATGCAAGATTATGAGGTAAAGTCATAAGAATTAGTCAAGGAATGTCTAATGTACAGAAGGCGGAGGATGGTGGTAAGAGCAGATGTTTCAAGATGGGAAAATGTAACAAGTTGAGTTTTCCAAGGATCAGCTCAAGGAACATTCCTTTTCTTAATGTACTTAACCTGCCAGAGGGAACGAACTCTTTTGTTTCACCGTTTGATGTAAAACTATCGAAAAAAAAAATGGAAGGGGATAAAGAGAGGCTATCGGTAGTCTTGAACAAACCGCAAAGAACTGTCAAAAAGTGATGACTGGAGTCCAACACGAGAAAGCACAAGGCCATGAAAACTGGGAATGGAGAAAAGCGGCCAGGACACAGCTTGAGTGGATAGAAACTGCCGTTATCACACAAGGAGAAGGATCTTGGCGTGACTGTCATACCCAGCATATCTGCAGCAAATGCTGCAGATATGCTTCACAGTACATGCAAAACCAATTTTCGAGTATTCTTCTCCAGAGTGGAGGCCTCTGTGAAGAGGTGACAGCTGAAGGGATTGAGTTATAAGAGACTAATTGAACTGAATCTGAGGGATTAGTAGAAATACGGATTAAAGGAGAAATTATTACATGCGAGATACACAGAGGTTTTCATAGAGCAGATACGGGCAGGCTTTTCGAAATGAGAGGCATTAGGGCGAGAGATCCTAGATGGAAGCTAAAGACACAAATGACGTACACTGACGTAAATAAATACCCTCTTCAGTCTCTGGGTGATAAAAAAGATGGAATGAGCAAGATAAGCAGCAGAGACAAATTCAATGCACAGTTTCAATAGTAGGTATGATTGGACACACGAGGCTAGGAACCATTATTGCCAGCGATTGTAGTTTAGGAAGCCAGGAGCTCGGACTCAATCCCGGCAAACACAATTTGGCGAATGAAACTCGATGAGTATTTGTCACTTAAGGACTTCAAGATTAATATAGTAACATTATGACATCTTGGTCACTGTCCCTAGATACTTAAATCTTTACCAATTTAAGGATACACTCATTAGAACCCATCCTACAGTTGACTCTCGAAGTCATCCAAGTCACCCACACCGTTTATTGTACCATGAGCCAGTCTTCACCAAGCAAAGGCAGAATTGTAATTTATGCTCACTACTGAAAAAACGTTTCGCCTACACAGTAGGCTTCTTCAGTCAAGTACATAAAAGTTGATAGAAGCAGAAGATACTTGAAGACGATGTAATCAGTCCATCACCCTTAAAGTTTTGAGGTGGTCAGTCCCTCAGTCTGGAGAAGAGCATTGTTCCATAGTATGAAACAATATGTTTCATACTATGGAACAATGCTCTTCTCCAGACTGAGGGACTGACCACCTCAAAACTTTAAGGGTGATGGACTGATTACATCGTCTTCAAGTATCTTCTGCTTCTATCAACTTTTATGTACTTGACTGAAGAAGCCTACTGTGTAGGCGAAACGTTTCATAATAAAGATACCTAACTGTTGCATATGTGTCTTACCTAACAAAACGTGTTTTGCTCTAGATGGGAGTGCAAGGAGTGCAGGGAGCGCAAGGAGTGCAAGGAGTGCAAGGAGTGCAGGGAGTGCAAGATAGACCTTTGCCTATCAGAAATATGAAACTTCCTCATATACCACGAAAATCAAAACTAACCATTTGTTTGCTGGTAAAAATGAAGAAACAACACTCATATGAATGTTGCTGTATAATTCATATAAAAATGGTTTGGATATCCATATTAGTTGACTTTTAAGCAATATCATACAATAAAAACTTTTTTATGATTTTTTTTAGTATTTGCAGGCAACATTCATTTATTGAAAACTAAGTAAAATTGAACCTTTAAATGCTCAATATCTTATAAATAAATTAAGCTGATTTTGATCATGGTGAAAATTTTTTTAAACATTTCTATGGGTTTCTATAGAGTCCCGATTACTGTGCGGATTTTATGCTCTCACAGCTACACACAAAATCGCAATTTTGATAATTATAAAATTTATTAAAAATTATTCGGGAGTTCTAATGCCTCAGCAAGAAAAAAATATTCACCAGATAAGGGATATAAAAAATGCGTTCTCGTTTTCCTCTATGGAACGATATATATGAACTCACGCACACACAAACACACCCACCCGCACGCACACGCACACGCACGCACACACACACACACACACACACACACACACACACACACACGCGCAGATGAACCACAGGAATTTTAATTAGTATTTCTTCAGTCACAGAGTTGTCAGGAAGTGGAATAGTCTGGGTAGTGATGTAGTGGAGGCAGGATCCATACATAGCTTTAAGAAGAGGTATAATAAAGCTCATGGAGCGGGAAGAGTGACCGAGTAGCGGCCAGTGAAGAGGCAGGTCCAGGAGCTGTGACTCTACCCCTGGAACCACAACTAGGTGAGTACACACATATATATAAACACACACACAGTGCATGAGGTACAGTTGGAAAGACAACTAGTGGGAAAAACAGTGAATGAAATAATAAAATACTACACAAAATGCGAAGAGGTGGAGACATTCGTACCTAAGGACAACAGAATCAATGGGAAGACCAGAACGAGCCTTGGTTCACCCAAAGGTGTAGAGAGGACACAACTAGGCGCTAGAAAATGGAACAAATAGAAGACAAATGACCTAGGAAAATAAGGAGATTAAACGAAGAGCCTGAAATGAAAATGCATGATAAGAAGGGAGGTCCAGCGGCAGTACGAGAATGACATAGCATCGAAAGTCAAATCTGACCCAAAGCTGTTGTACGGCCACATTAGGAGGAATACAGCAGTCAAGGACCATGTAATCAGACTGAGGAAGGGAGATCACAAGAAACGACAAAGTATGCGAAAAGCTAAATACGAGATAAAAAAGATTTATTTTCGGTGGAGACAGATTGGACTACAGTAGACTGGAATGGTAGGGTATACCAACAAGTATACACTACAGTAGACTGGAATGGTAGGGTATACCAACAAGTATACACTACAGTAGACTGGAATGGTAGGGTATACCAACAAGTATACACTACAGTAGACTGGAATGGTAGGGTATACCAACAAGTATACACTACAGTAGACTGGAATGGTAGGGTATACCAACAAGTATACACTACAGTAGACTGGAATGGTAGGGTATACCAACAAGTATACACAACTGAGGAGGAGGTGAGGAGGCTGCTATGTGGGCTAGATACTTCAAAGACAGTGGGATCTGACAACACAGAAGTGTTGTCAGATCCCACTGCCTGAGAGAGGGAGCAGAGGCACTGTATGCCACTAACAATCTTCGAACCATCTACCGATGCAGGGCAACTACATGAGGTGTGGAAAACAGCAAATGACGATTGTGAAGAATAATAGTGCTCGTAAGAACAGTAATTTGTTGGTTTTTGTGTAAATTTTAAATTGAGGGCTCGACCTGGTTGAACTTGTGTTGGAGAGCTTGAACGTTGAAGCGTCTGGGAGTTATGAGAATGTCGTAAACATAACGGAGCCAGGTGACAGAAGAGGGAATAACAGAAAAATCGCTCGGCTTCCAGATTTTCCATGTATAGGTTCGCCAGGACGGCACTAGTGGCGAACCCATGGGTAGTCCAAAAGTCTGTTGAAAGAGGTGATTTCATCGACCCTGTTGAACTGTGTGTTTCTCTTTCGAAAATCACCTCATTCAGCAGACTTTCGGACTACCTATGGGTTCGCCACTTAGTGCAGACCTGGCGAACCTATACATGGAACATCTGGAAGCCGAGCGATTTTCCTCTGTTATTCCCTCTTTTACCACTTGGCTTCAACGTTCAAGCTCTTAAATGACAACACTCTTCCTTTCCTTCATGTTCTTCTCTGCAAAGCTGACCATGTACTTCGTTTTAAAGCCTATCGAAAACCTACCAACCAACACGATCTTCTCCACTTCTACTCTTACCACGGCACCAAAACTAAACGTGGTGTAATTATAGGCTTTTTCCTACGTGCACTCCTAATCTGCAGCAGTGAGTTCCTTGACGAAGAATGCTCTCTAATTGAACAAGTATTTTCTAAACTTCACTATCCTCGTCACTTCATTAGAGACTGCAGGCGCCAGGCATATAACATCTTTAACTCACCCAGAGAATACACTGCCGAGAGGGGATACGTAGTCCTCCCCACCAACACCACTGCCAAACACGTTTCCAACATTTTCCCCAATACGTACCTCATTCCAAGTATCTGCCTCTACACCACTACCATCAAGAACATTACCAGTAATAGACAGGACAAGCTTCAATCCTCTGCAGAGGTATAACAGGACAAGCTTCAATCCTCTACAGGGGTATACATAATCCCTTGTTTTGACTGCAGCAAATTATACGTGGTTGAAACATCCAGAGACCTCCAAATGCGTATTTTAGAACACAAGTACGCAAGCAGATCGGACGATTTAAGAAATGCCTATGTTCAACACCGAAATTCACACAACCATTTAATCAATCAACTACATAAACGCAAGACTTATCGCAAGAGAAGAAAACACTCAGTACCACAGAATTCTGGAATCATCACTTATCTGTATATCCAACAACTTCAACCAAAACAAAGGCTTCTATAACATAGCTGAACCCCTTGCCAAGAAACTTCTTCATCGTTACCACAGAACAACATACACACCCGCCAGTCCCGTGCAGGTCCTTATCAGATCCAACCTACCCAGTATTCTCCACCTTACTCCTTCCTATAAATACTCATTTACCTTTCACCCAGGTAGATCTGTTTGTGACTTGATAAAGCTCACTGTGCGGGCAAAACGTTGTCAATAAAGGATTACATTATACTGTTCATGTGTTTATTTTTCCACTTATACATTTCGATTATGTCTCCCCTCATTACACAAATAACACGGTATTGTGCCTTTTTTTTGTTATCTCCCCTCATTCTTCGTCTTACAAGTGAATGTAATATAAGGGTCTTCAATCTTTCTTCATACGGAAGATTTCTAGTGCTATTTATTAATTTTGTCATTCTTCGCCGGATGTTTCCTACTGAATTTACATCCATTCTGAAATACAGAGACCAGAACTGAGCTGCATAATCTAGGTGAGGCTTTACTAATGATACATAAAGCTGTAGTATAATCACTAAACTTCTGTTGCTTACACTTCTTGATATAAATCCCAGTAATCTACTTGTCTTATTACTTACACTTAGGCATTGTTGTCTTGGTTTAAGATTTCTGCTTACCATAACCCCAAAGTCCTTTTCGCATTCTATACGGCTAAGTTCAACATTATTAAGCTGACAGGCGCTAGAGTTATGAACATTCCCGAGCTTCAGAAGTTTGCATTTATCTACAATGAACTGCAATTATCTATAGTGAACTGCGTTGAATTGACGTACTTACATCAACTCGCCAATCATATTTGACCCAATTAAGTAAGTAAGTTTATTCAGGTATACACAAATACAGTTACATAGAATTATCATGCATAGCAGCATATGTGTAGAGAACCTAGGATAACCCAAAAAAGTCAGACAGAGTGACTTATTTCCATTGGGGTCCTTGACGTATATTTTAGGAGATGGGTAATATAACTTTTTAACAAATAATAAATGCATTCTGTATATTCCACTAAAAGATAACAAATACTAATATTGACTCATACTAAATATATATTTTATTTTTTTAATAAATATTTAATTAAAAATATGAACTCTGTGTCATGTGGGAGTCGAGCAGGTTCCAGGGGACGAAGCAACACCTCGGACATCAGTCCAGTCACAGCACTCAACTAAACTAGCGCTAATTTATCTCCTGATATTTTAAAGCCTTCACACTCCAGCTGGGTTATAATGATTGCTCTAATTGAACTGAGCTAGTTATTTGGTTCATACGGAAGCACCAAGACTTAAAATTTATGAAGGATATTAATAAATCCGCTTCATGATTTCTGAAATAACTCCCTAGTGAAGACGTATGGGGCGACCTCATAGGCAAAGATGTTGGGGAAGTATATAAAGTTCCCATATACTTCCAGGTTATCTAGTTAGGCAGAGAAACTTCTCACTTGACTGTTCATTACCGTTGCTTTAAACAGCAGACTATGGCGAAATAAAATATAAATCATAATATGTTGTTATTGATTATTGCGACCCCTGAATGGGGCACAATGTATATTCGATGTATATAATGTATTTTACCTTTCATATAACTATATATTGCTGATATTTTCAATATAGCTAAATTGAAAGTATCATGTTTTATATTATTAATTGACTTAGCTTATACTGTTAGGTAGGATGTAACATTTACACTTTATTTTGTGCTCCCTTGTTAGATTATAATTATAATAATGGGGGAGCGCTAAACCCGTAGGATTATACAGCGCATGTGGGGCGGGGATGGAAGGTATTCAGACTCAATTCACGGAACCGGAGCACAGATCCAATTCCCTTGATCAAGAGCCCCTCGCCAGCGTCCAGGAACCTCCCTTGAGGAGTCCCTTATTCGAGTGTGTTGAGTAGCTGCCCGTGAGTTGGCAAACTACCTTACGCCTCGGTTGTTTCCCTGCTGGCTTGTCTGAGTAGCTGGGGAAGAGCAGTCCACGGGCGAGTTACGTGACCATGTCGCGTGATCGCACCTGCGTGAGGGGACGCCCAGCTGAATTTGACCTGCAAGCAGGTCCTTACAGCGGCAGCAAGGACTACTTTGGTGGAGTCATTTATGACTCATCTATGACTCCACTGGCTGATTTAATCTTTACATGATACGAAAGCATCGTGAAAGAGTAAAGGCGATGGTGTGTAAGCTACAAATTCCCCTCCCCGACGGGGATCGAAGGGATACTTCTTGAAACAGAGCGACAGTAACTTACCTAGTTGCAAATCTTGTTATTTTTTTTCCAGTTTCTTGACATACTTCCTCATTTTGTGTTTCATGTATGTGGTGTATATTCCAAGATGAGCCCCTGACATACGTGGTATACCGTTTCCTAAATGAATTTGAGATTACTGAAAGATAATTTTTGGATTTGCAAAGCGCAAGTTTGCTACAGAGGTAATTCATCTGATATGCTCCTCGGGCAATATGCTCAGTATTATGCTCACTTCCAGGTTCTCCTCTTTGAGGATTTCAGATTTGTTCTTACTAGCCTTTATCCCGTTCTGTTATTTTTTATGCCTTTCCATATTTTCGAAACTGTATTTGCTAGAGATGAATTCACATAGCCATTTTAAAGCTAATCCAGCACCTTATCCAGGTCCAATTGTAGCCCTTTCTTTCCATTCTCATTTGATTCGCATCATCTGTAAACAAGGATACATTATGTTCGCACGTATCAGCCATGTCGTTCATATTCATGAGAAACAGAACTTGTCCCAGCACCGGTACTTAAGTTAAGGAACTCCGTTTGTCATAACTTCCAAGCTGGCTCCTGTACCCAGACGACCACTCTGAGTTCCTCCTAAGATATATTAAGCAATTGCTGCACACGCCATCTTATTTCTGTTTGCATGCACTCATTTATGTACATTCCCACACTCCCTGTTATTCCTACTTGTGCATGTACATTCACTGAAGTGCACTTCTGTTATTCCTGCCTTTGTACGTGCGTTCATTCGTACTTGTGTGTGATTGCGATGGACTAGTGTCATGTCTAAGACCTCCTCTGAACTGCAAACTTTGGGTTCCACTATTTTTATGCGTAGGGTTATGCTGCCTAACGTATTAACACTAGAAGAGAGTAGAAAGAAGGGTAATATGATTACAGCATGGATAGGAATAGTCTGTTTAAGAGGATAAATTAGACACATGTGCAACTATTGGGTATCTTTATTGATACCCAATAGTTGCACATGTGTCTAATTTATCAACGTGTCGGTTCTCTGAACCATTCATGTACAATCCTGTTTAAGATGGGTGAAGAGTGAATGCAGCTAAAGAGGCATATTAACCAGAGGGACATTAGGAAGCTCTTTCTAAATCTCAGGATGACGATAAGGAAGTGAAGGCAAACACCATACGAAGCTTAAGGAACAGGTTGGATTGGACACTGGAGGCAAGGAGTTAATAAAGTCTGTCGGTAAGAATTAAGAGGCAGGTTCCTAAACTACTATGACGTGACAATGCATTTGCAGTGGGTGATTACACACACAAGGTGTAGCATGGAAGGAACAAGGTGCTACCATGGAAGGTACAAGGTGCTAGCATAGAAGGAATAAGGTGCTAGCATAGAAGGAATAAGGTGTTAGCATGGAAGGTACAAGGTGCTAGCATAGAAGGAACAAGGTGCTAGCATAGAAGGAATAAGGTGCTAGCATGGAAGGAACAATGTGCTAGCATGGAAGGAACAAGGTGCTAGCATGGAAGGAACAAGGTGCTAGCATGGAAGGAACAATGTGCTAGCATGGAAGGAACAAGGTGCTGTCTCAAACATGCCAGATTTCAGGTACATCTGCTACTTCTACTTACACTTAGGTCACACTACACATGCATGTACAAGCATATATATGCACACCATTCTGGATTTTCTTCTGTTTTCTTACTAGTTCTTGCTTTCGTTTATTTCCTCTTATCTCCATGGAGAAGTGGAACAGAATTCTTCCTCCGTAAGCCATGCGTGTCGTAAGAGGCGACTAAAATGCCAGGAGCAAGGGGCTAGTAACTCTTTCTTATGTATACATTACTAAAGTAAAAAGGAGAAACTTTCATTTTTGCTTTTGTGTCACCCTGCCTCAGTGGGATGCGGCCTGTGGGTTGAAAGATGGTGATCTTCCCGTTTGCACATTCGAAGAGAACATCGACGCTACTAATATCCTCATACTCACCCAGGTACACACACACGCACACACACACACACACACACACACACACACACACACACACACACACACACACACACACACACACACACACACACACACACACACACACACAGGGACAGGAGTTTTCAGAGATGGGACATAGCAACAAGGGGTTACAACTGGAAACTGACGACTCAGATGAGTCATAGGTATGTTAGGAAGTATTCTTTCAGCCATAGAGGTGTCAGGAAGTGGAACAATCCGGAGAGCGACGTAGTAGAGTAGAATCCGCTGCAGAGCCAGCTGAGAGAGAGAGAGAGAGAGAGAGAGAGAGAGAGAGAGAGAGAGAGAGAGAGAGAGAGAGAGAGAGAGAGAGAGAGAGAGAGAGAAAGAGAGAGAGAGAGAAAGAGAGAGAGAGAGAGAGAGAGAGAGAGAGAGAGAGAGAGAGAGAGAGAGAGAGAGAGAGAGAGAGAGAGAGAGAGAGAGAGAGAGAGAGAGAGAGAGAAAGAGAGAGAGAGGATAGAAAGAAGGTGGTTTGGAAATGCTGATAAAAAAAGTTCAATTAAGTCCAATTTAAGTTAAGTTTTTTTTTTTAAATTTTAGTGATACTTCAAAATAACAAAGAGAATATCTTAGTGTTCACTATTTACTAAATCTTGGGAAAATTAAAACTTCGATAACACAAATGGAAGATTTAATTATGAATTAAGGGAATTATTGATGAAAGGCGGCAAAAAAAAAAGTGATAATTTTTTATTAGATATAACAAATGTTAAATATGACATAAGAGATTGAAAAGAATTGCATAAACAGAAAGAAAATTGCATAATAAAGATGAAAATAAGTTTTTAAATAGTATTAAGGGAAACTAAATGGAATAAATGATACACGGAACAGACGTAAATAATAATACAATAAGGTTTTTAACATTTATGAAAGATCAAAAATATTTCCACAAGTCCTATATAGCGAAATAATAAAGAATGAGTTATTGGAAGGTGGTAGAGAACTAGGGGAAAAAAAAACTTGGAATTTATTTAGGAAGTTGGTTACTCAAGAAACTTATCTAATATTTTACCTGGGCAGAAATGGTGGAGACTTTGGCATGATTTTTCTAATACCTGGCGAGAAAAGATACATGTTCTTGAAAAAGTCAACGTTGGGTAAAACGCTGTACAAATACAGTACTCCACTGCTTAGAAATGAAGACCTTTCGGAGCCTCTTCCTCCTCCTCCTCTGGGTTCCACCAGGGATCCAGGACTGGGTGCTGATAGCAATAACTGCGATCCTCTCACTAGTTTTTATGCAGACAACATTACCCGTCCAGAAACCAAAGATAATATTTGGAGGAAGGAGAGGAGAACAAGAGAATTCTCTGCTGCCTCTCACTTTCCTTTACTGGGAGAATCTCTCAGAGAGAACTCTGATTTTCTGTTTAGTTTCCGCTAAATGTATTTTGTTACATAAGTCGAGGAGTCTATTTTCAGAGGTTTCAGATGAAAGCAGAAGGCGCAGTATTCATTTCAGCTTTCATTTCTAAAGGTTCTCGAGAACTTTGATTAAAAGCTATACACAAATAACCCGCAAACGAAGGAATGAAACTTTTGACGACATTTCGGTCCGACTCGGACCAATAACTTGGCACACCTAGTCACTACTTAATGTGATGAATGGTTTTGAAAACCGACAAGTTGAAGAAATGAGACACTTATGCAACACATAGGCATCTTTACTGAAGAAACGTTTCGCCACACAGTAGCTTCATCAGTCCAATACAAAGTAGAAATGGGTAAGGAGAGGAGAAGTTTGAGATAATCAGTCCCTCAACCTGGAATCGATGTGTTCAGTTCATCACTCTTATAGGAAGTGCAGCAAAGGGCCAGAGAGGTGGCTTATATACTGCAGTCAGATGAGATGAAGCAGGAGGAGGCGGGATCACAGTGGGACCTGCCACTAGTGTAAGTCGTCGTCCAAAGGTTGGGCAAGCGTTGAAGTCTTTGTACCAAGATCCCATGTGTTGCATAAGTGTCTCAATTCCACTACTTAATGGTCTGACTCGGACTAAAACGTCATTTTGCTATATGCAAGTTATTTGTGTATTGTTCCAGTCAGGGCACTGTGCCTTTTTAGCCATAAAAGCTATGCATAGCTTTTGTGACTTAAATAATTATCACGATTAGTTAGCACTGTGTTAACGAAAGCTTCCATTTTTTACACCGTTTTGTCATGAGTTCCCTTGTGTCACGAGCCCCATTATTTTAAAAAGTGCCATTTTGTTATGAGTTCCGTTTTCTCAAGAACACTGCTTTATCAAGAGGATCATGATATCAGGAGAGCCTCATGACTCCTGCCTCATGACTCCTGTCTCATGACTCCTGTCTCATGACTCCGGTGCGTCAAGAGAGCCATTTTATAAGTTCTTTTGGCAAGGGCATTATTTTAAAAAGACCGTAGTTCTGACTCTAGCGACATATAGACTCGAATGTTGAGTTGACCATTATACACCTGAGATGTGATCCCCAGCCTCTCTGGTGGGAGCCGCTAGTGTATCTTCTCAGCTAAGTGACTTCAGATAGTTTTAACACCAGTAGCTGTTGAGTGGTGAGCTGACATGAATGCAGTTATGACCCCACCAATTAGAACTGTACTGAACTGAAGTGGCCGCGGTGTGTTGTGACTAGAGCGAAGATGTGACAGGAGTGCCGTTCTGCAAAGTTTTAGTGTGAATGCAGTTTTGATTAGTGTGGTACTTCGACATGACCATAGTTTTGACTTCAGTGCCGTTTTCGAACGAGATCGTAGTACCGACACTTCGTTCGAAGCAGTCTGTTGACGCAAGCATCTCAAAGAATCAGAGTTTTTCCACCAAGTGCTGTCCTGGTGCAGGCACCATTAAAACAGGAAAACCATTTTAACAGGAGCACCATTTCGACGAGAGCCTTTTAACATAATCGGTGCTCTAAAGCGCATTTTTTAAAGCGCGGATTGTTAACCAGCGACATAACCAAGCAAGCTGAGCTTTTTGTATAAACGTAATTTTGTGTGGTAGCGAAGCGGTAGTGACAGTGATGATGACGCTGCACTCCAGGAGGTGCGAGACATTAAGAGATATTAATCGAGGACACCACAATCTCATCAACATTTCCCCCGCAAATTGTGTATACCACGCCATCGTCGATAACACCTGACGGTAATTAATGTCAGGAAATGAGCCGGAAAAACACTAACCGGTAATGTTGTCGCACTGAACCGCTAAGCGCTCCGTGTTTCATTCCGTTCTCCTTTCCATTCGTCGCTCCTGTTCTCTCTACTGCTTCTGCTTACTATCCCAATTTTTTCCCTATCGATCGTCATTCCATTCTCTGTTGTCTACTTATTTCCTATTCCATACTTTCATCTTTTTTTCACTTTTTCCCGTTTCATTCCCCATTCCCCCCATTTTGTTCGTTACATCTCGTTCCGTTTTCCACGTTCCCTCCTCACCCGGTCAGCTGACTGATATAAACAAATCACATGACAATATCAGCAACTTGCACTTTAATCCCGTCATATGTATTCTGAAGTTGTTTTTTTTTTTTTTAACGCCGCGTCTTTTGACAGATCAATACCGGCGGGTTTTGTCCAGTGGCCAAGTACACAAAAGTGGACAACAATAAAGTTCACAATACTGATACGTAAAGGGGGTACAAAAGTGAATTGTAAAAATAAATAAACATTTCTCAAGTGTACAGTTATGAGGTTACAAAGGTAAGGTGCATTATGGTGACGTGTACAATAATGAAGTGTGCAGTTGTTGTGTGTTTAATAATAACGTATTTAATAGTGAAATACACAGTGTTTGACAGTGAAATACACAGTGTTTGACAGTGAAATACACAGTGTTTGACAGTGAAATACACAGTGTTGAATGGTGCAGTGAACAATTGTGAAGTCCAAAATGGTGATATATATAAGAGTGAAGTGTACATTGGTGATTTTTAACAATGATGAAATTTAAAATAGTTACATTTACAACGGTGAATTGTATAATGAAGTGTACAAATTAAAATGAATCTTCCGCCACGTTGACGGGAGATTCATCTGCAAAAAGCTGCGTTTGTGGTCACGATGGTGCTTGTGCTAACTTCCCTATGGTGCATAAATATACGTAGTTGGGCGAATCATATTGTAGCCGACTGGCCCAGTGGCTTACGCACTGGATTGCCATGGAATTCTGTGAACTGCAAGAAACCCCTCTCACGGGCTCTATGCATGCTGTGGAGAAGAAACATAGACACAGGTGAAATTCCACAGTCACTAAAAACAATGGATATAGTCTTACTTCATGAAGGTGGCAGCAAAGCAATAGCTGAGAACTATGGACCAATAGCTCTAACGTCCCACATCATAAAAATCTTTGAAAGTGTTCTAAGAAGCAGGATTGCAAACCACTTGGACTCTCAAAAACTGCACACTCCAGGGAAACATGGGTTCAGAGCAGGTCGCTCCTGCCTCTCGCAACTACTGGATCACTATTTGGTCTTGGATGCATTTGAAAATAAACAGAATGCAGATGTAGTATACACAGATTTTGCAAAAGCCTTTGACAAGTGCGATCATGGTGTAATAGCACACAAAATCCGTGCTAAAGAAATAACTGGCAAAGTAGGCATGTGGATCTTCAACTTCCTAACCAATCGAACACAAAGAGTAATGGTAAACAGAGTTAAATCGGAAGCTGCCACAAGGCACAGTACTCGCCCCTATCCTGTTCCTCATCCTCATATCAGAAATAGAGACGAAAACCATAGTACCGTATCATCCTTTGCAGATGATATTAGGATCTGCCTGAGAATGTCATCCCTTGAGGACACGGCAAATCTCCAAGAAGATATAAACCAAGTTTCCCAATGGGCAACGGAGAACAGTATGATGTGCAATGAAGACAAATTCCAATTACTCCGTTATGGAAAACTGGAGGAAATAATAACTAGAACTGAGTATACTACAAACTCCAATCACACAATAGAGTGGAAAAGTAATGTGAAGGACCTAGGAGTGGTAATGTCTGAGTATGTCACTTCCAGTGATCATAACAGTGCCACTTTCACATCTGCGAAGAAACTGATAGGATGGATAATGAGAAAATTCAAGACAAGAGATGCCAAGCCAATGATAATCCTTTTTATATCACTTGTTCTCTCAAGGCTGGAATACTGCTGTGCATTAACATCCCCATTCAAGGCAGGTGAAATTGCAGATCTAGAGAATGCACAGAGAACCTTTACAGCACATATCAATTCCATCAAACACCTTAACTACTGGGAACGCTTTTAAGCACTTGTACTAACTGGAGCGCAGGCGAGAGATACTTCATAATCTACACCTGGAAGACCTTGGAGGGACTGGTCCCTAATCTGCACACAGAAATCACTCCCTAGGAAAGCAAAATACTTGGCAGGCAATGCAACATACCCCCAGTGAAAAGTAGGGGTACCATTGGTACACTAAGAGAAAACACAATAACTGTCCGGGGCCCAAGGCTGTTCAACAGCCTCCCACCAAACATAAGGGGAATTACTAATAGACCCCTGGTTATCTTCTAGAGGGAGCTGGGGCGCTGATCCCCGGAATGCCCTCCAGGTAGACATGGGTTCTAAACCCACCCGTACCGTGGTTTATTGATCAGTGCACCTGCACACAACAATAGTTGCATAAACTTTCTCCCGTGTACAGAAAACCAGCGATGAAAAGTTGAAGGTAGCCGGATAAGGCGTTCAAAAGTTATAAACAAAAGTTTGGAGGAATGAAAGAAAGGAAAAAGAAAATAAAGAAAAAACTCAGGTATCCATTTACATATATCCACTCTGGGGGATACCTACTGTAGTTATTGAAATAGTCTTGGAGGTGGACTTATACTTGTATAATGCCCTGGCTGGGTGAATTATTCTGCATTTATGTCTGTCGAGTTACTACAAGTTGCTATCCCTAGGAACAATTGATACCCATTTCACTGGAATTGTTATTTATTGTTCCTTTCTTCGATTATTTTTCATGTCTGTGGGAAGGTCCTCCTCTTGATGTATCCAGTTCCTGAGCTGCTATTGTATCGTATAATCTTACCTCTTGTTCCCATATACTATGACAACTTTCCTAGTGCCTTCTTGGCCCTGTGTTTACTATGTTACAGTGCCCTGGAAGAAAAGTTGTCGGAGGTCTCCCCTTATATTTAATTAATTTATTCTGGTTAATCTTTGCTTCATTCCTTTTACTACTCAGCTCCTGAAAATCGCACTGGGCGAAAATGCTACAACTGACCGAGTCCCATCACATGAATAAATGCACATATTGATGCACGTGTGTAGTTCCACACCACCTGCTTGCCGTCTGTCCAGGCTTGTAAGGTAATTCCATCTGGACGTTCTGGTTACCATTAGATTTGCATAGTTTGGGTGGCTCCCTTATTGTTGGGCATCCAGCAGTTGCAAGACGACTCTTGATGATGTTATTAACCATTTAGTGCCTTGCAGTCTTTCCCTCGGATATTCGGCCCGAATTGGTCTGCCGATTCACAGCCGCAGATACAACTGTGTTATGCGAGGATAGTGGAAGCAAGGGGCAGAGGAGAGAGAGAGAGAAAGAGAGAGAAAGAGAGAGAAAGAGAGAGAGAGAGGCTTACTGACAGAATAGAGAACAGGGCAAGACTCGCTTGGACCCGGGCTGGTGAGATCTGCCATTTCGGCAGAACCTTCAACACAGGAGGGATGTGGGTTGTCTTATTATGTACAAGGCCAATTTTGTTGAAGTACCATACTTGGCTCTTCTCCGCAGACAGTGGTGAGCTTCTACACACCAAGACGGGCAGCAAACAGCAACTACACTCTTGCTGTACCCTTCTCAAGAACATCACTTCATCTGAGATCATTTATTCCTAGGATGGCACGAGTCTGGAACATGTTCATACAGCATAACGACATCAACGAAATAAAGTAGGTTGACCAAATGAAATTGCTGGCCCACAGATGGCTCCAAGTTCATCCTGTTACATATTTGTATGCCTCATAACATGTTATAAAGAGCTTTAAAAGAAGCTGAAGTAGGTAACAGCTTTTAGCTTGTAAATAAAGTTAGGAAGCCTTAATCTAACCTTGTAAAACCCATGTGTAAAGAAAAAGAATCCCACAAGTGTACTCTTGGCTGACTTCCGCATGACACCATCATGGATAAGGGAAGGCAGCAGAGGAGCATCGTCGAAAGCCAAGAATGCTTCCATCTCAGAGCTGTTTTTTGGAAACACGTGTGATTCTAATGAATAAAAGACTTGGGCTGATTACTGTGTTCTTTCCCGTAACTTTAACGGTATTATTCTTGGCAGCGACAATCATCACCTTATTGTTACGGTGTAGTCTGAAGTCTGTGAACCGCTTACCATCTGTGTGTGATGCTGCTGCAGGACCAGTTGCTATAGTATACCTGGAGAGGGTTTCGGGAGTCAACCTCTCCGCGGCCCGGTCCGTGTCCAGACCTCGTGGTCGATCAGCGCCTGATGAACAAGGCTGTTATTGCTGGCCGTACGTAAGCCGATGAACGAGCCACAGCCCGGCTGCACATTACACACCACACATAAGAACATAAGAAAGGAGGGTCACTGCAGCAGGCCTGTTGGCCCATACTAGGCAGGTCCTTTACAATCACACACATTGCCCTCAGACACACTACCTCCAGCCTCCTCCTCGCTGTATCATCCAACACAGCCATATAAAAGCTGGTACCACTATACTCTAATACATTTCCCTTTTTCCCACTGTGGATAACGTACTTTGTCTCCACAGATGCCTCAATTCACCACCCACTTTTTTACCTTTTTTTTTATAGATTCGTCTGCCTACATGTCCACTCCAAATATCTGAACACATTCATTTCCACCACAATTCTTCCTTTCAATCTGATATTCAATCTTCATTACCTAAATTTTTTATTACCCCTATCACCATGCTTTTTCCTATGTTCACTTTTAATTTCATTTTTTATACCCTTCCAAATTCGTCCACCAGCTTCAGCATCTTCCCTCCAGAATCACTAAATGCACCGTATTATCGGTAAAGAGTAACTGTAACGGCTCCAATTTTGTATATATTTTTTATCTTTCTCACGTCTCTCTCTCCAACACTTCTTTTACAACTCCGTCTCTAAATGTGTTAAACAACTGTTGTGGCATCACGCATCCCTATTCAAGGCCTTCTTTTCCCGGAAAATTACCATCTCTCTTCTATATACTTGGAGAAGGTTGCGGGGGTCAACGCCCCCGCTGCTTGGTCCAAGGCTAGGCCTCGTGGTGTATCAGGGTCTGATCAACCAGGCTGTTGCTGCTGGCCACACACAAACTGACACATAGGCAGGCACCTAAAGTCAGTACCCGACCAGCTCTGCTGGTCAGGTACTGACTTTACGTGTCTGTCCAGCGCCTTCTTGAAGACAGCCAGGGGTCTATTGAATGTAATTCCCCTTATGTATGCTGGGAGGCAGTTGAACAGTCTTGGGCCCTGGACACTTGTGTTGTTTCTCAGTGTACTCGTGGAGCCTGTGATTTTCATTGGGGGAATGTTGCATCTCCTGCCGAGTTTTATGCCTTCATAGGGATTTTCCAAGTGTATAATATCATGTACCTTTCTCGAGTGCGTTCCAGGGAATACAAATCAAGGGATTTCAACCGTTCCCAGTAATTTAGGTGCTTAATGTTACATATATGTGCCGTGAAAGTTCTTTGTACACCATCCAGGTCAGCAATTTCGCCTGCCTTGAAGGGGGTAGTTAGTGCACAGTAGTATTCTAGCCTAGAGAGAACAAACGATTTGGAGAGAATCATGGACTTGGCGTCCCTAGTTTTAAAGGTTCTCATTATCCATCCTATCATTTTTCTAGCAGATGCGGTAGATACATTGCTATGAGCTTTGAAGGTGAGATCCCCCTGACATCATCACTCCCAGGTCCTTCACAATGCTTTTTCGCTCTATTGTACGATTATAATTTGTTTTATACTCTGAAACAGTTTTATTTTTCTCAAGTTTTCCATACTCTGAAATTTCTCTTTAATGAACTTCATATTGTTAAGAGTGGCCCATTTGAAGATTTGGTTGATGTCCGCTTGGAGTCTTGCGGTGTCTTCGATGGAGAACGTTGTCATGGCAAGTCAGGTGTCATCCACAAAGAAAGATTCGTGACAGGAGGTTTTTGCAGTTCTTGATGAACATGGAGTTCCATGAGTCTGGGCCTGGGGCAGAGTGCATGGACATGTCGTTTATTGCCTTTTCAAAGTTTTGTGGTGTTAGGATAATATCAGAGATTTTTGAGATGACCAGATTTTGGGTCTCGGTCATAAAAAATTCATTTAGATTGTCGACCCTTACTCTAGGCAGCTGCTCGCTGAACACTGAGTAGTATTGGGACTTCAATATCTCACTTATGTCTTTGCTGTCATCTGTGTATGTCTCATCTTGCCTAAGGAGGTGCTCAATACTAGATGTTTTACCCTTAAATTTGGCATAAGAGAATTTTTTTTTTAATTTCCTTTATAATTTTTAGTTCTTCTTGAGATTCTTGTCTCCTGTAAAATTCCTTAAGCTTAAGTTCGATATTTCAGATATATTGGCCACTATCAATAGCTCTGTGATTCTTCGCCTTCGTCTGTATAGAAAGCGTCTCTCTCTTTCTAGTTTACATCTTCTCCTTTTTTTTTAATTGAATGTCTTAAGCGGACCTCAAGAGCCCCACAGTTAATTTTTTTCTAGCCAAAGGTTCGAATCCTTGTTGTTTAGGACATTTTCCCAGCTTGTATCATTTAGGACATATATGACTTGCTCCCATTGCATAATTTTGTGAAGGCACCCTCATGACTGATCACATTTTGCTGGTCAGGAGCGCTGTGTATACATGTCTGCACCTCTATTATGTTGTGATCTGAGTGTACTGTCTTTGATACGGTTATATTACGTATGAAATCATCATTGTTAGTGAAGATGAGGTCAAGTTTATTTTCTAATCTTGTAGGCACTAATATTTGCTGGTTTAAAGTGAATTTGGTGCAGAGATTTAATAGTTCGTGTGTGTGACTTTTCATCTTGAGCTGCCTCCTGGGGTGATCCCTGCTAAAATATTATTTGCTTCAATCCTCCATTTTAGGTGTCTCAAGTTGAAATCTCCCAGTAGTAAGATGTTTGGGACGGGAGATTTTCCAAACAGTGGTCAATTTTCAAAAGCTGTTTCTTTAATTCCTGGGAAGTTGCATGTGATTGTACACCACAATGACAAGGTTTTCAGTCTTTACTGACAAAACTTCAATTACATCATTTGAGGTGCTTAGTAGTTCTGAGCAAATGAGCCACTCTGTGATGTATACGCCAACCCTCTCTAACCTGAACTTCACTATGCTCATAAAAACTCTTAACTGCTTCAAGTAACCTACCAACTGCTCCATACACTTGCATATATCTGCCACATTTCTCCCCTATCTACCTTATCATATGCCTTTTTATAACTCCATAAATGAAACAAAAATTTCCTTTCCTTTATCTAAATTTTGTTCATTTGGTCTACACATTCCTTACCCTTTCTAAAGCATCCTTGTTCAGATGCGATCCTGCTCTGTTTTGATCTTAACCCTTTTAATGAAAACTATGTCATACTCTGTACGTGGTATGGTTAACTAATTCCCATATAATTATTATACTCTCTCTTGTCCCCCTTTTCTTTATACAAAGGAACTCTGCATGCTCTTGGCTAATCTCTAGGTACCTTCCCCTCTCTCATACACTGACTGAACAAATGCAGCAACAACTCTTAAACTATATCCCTACCTGCTTTTAAAATTTCTATCTTAATCCCATCAATCCCAGCTGGTTTATCAACTTTAATTTAACTCTCTGCTTTACGCATCCTCCCTACACTCATATCTAACTCTTCCTCACTCCTGGCCAATGTATGAAATCACCGCCTCCCTTTCTTTATCAACATTTAACAAGTCCTGATAATATTCCCTCCATTTTCCAAATACCTCCTCATCCCCATCTAACTCCCAGCTTATTAATCTCAACTTTATTAATCTCCTTCCAAAACATTTTCTTATTCTCAGTAAAATTTGTTGTTATAACCCTCACCCACTCTCTCATTTGCTCTCCATTTCCTCTCTCTCATCACTCTCCTAACAGTTGAAGGAAAAAAGTGAGTGGTGCACTGAGGAGTCTGTGGAGACAAAGAACTTCATCCATGAAAGCAAAGAGGGGGATGCATATATATGGGTATGAAAGATGGGTGGTGAATGTTGCAACAAGAAGGCTGGAGGCAATGGAGATGTCATGTCTGAGGGCAATGTATGGTGTGAATATAATGCAGAGAATATATAGTTTGGAGATTAGGAGGAGGTGCGGCATTGCCAAAACCACTATCCAGAGGTCTGAGGAGGGGTTACTAAGGTGGTTCGGACACGTAGAGAGGGTGGAGCGAAATAGAATGACTTCGAGTGTATAAATCTGTAGTGGAGGGAAGGCGGGGTAGGGGTCGACCTAAGAAAGGTTGGAGGGAGAGGGTAAAGGAGGTTTTGTGTGTGGGGGGCTTGGACTTCCAGCAACCATACGTAAGCATGTTAGATAGGAGAGAATGGAGACAAATGGTTTAGGACTTGGCGTGCTGTTGGAGTGTAAGAAAAGCAACATGAAGGGATTAAGGGAAACCGGCAGGCCGGACTTGAGTCCTGGAAATGGGACGTACAGTGCCTGCACTCTGAAGGTGTGTTAATGTTACAGTTGTATAACTGTAGTGTAAGTGCTCCTCTGGCAAGACAGTGATAGAGCGAATGATGATTTTTTTTTCTTTTTCAGGCCATCCTACCTTGGTGGGAAACGGTCGATGTGCCAGTATATATATATATATATATATTTTTACTGACACATTTGACAGGACAGTAGTACCTCCCTGGGTGGTGGTAACTGCCTACCTACTCACCTATCTACGTACATATCTATTATCTGCTAGAAAATAGGAATGATCAATATTTCTTTGCTTCAAGAGAGGAGGAAGATTACCTGTTTTGTGGTATAGTGAAACTGATCCAAGAAATTAGAGCCGTCCTCCCTTTCCTTGTATAAAACCTATTGATCTGTATTCTTCAGGAGACTTGTAACCCCTGAGAGTTTTGCGCAACACCAGTAGCAAAATATTAATATACGTATTATACAAAAGTAGATTATATTGTATTCATAAAGATGCTAATACTAATAACTTTACAACAAAAACAATAATAATTGTAATAATTGCAATAATAATAATAGCTACAATAACAATATTAATAATCTCTGCTCATAATTTAAACATTTTGCTAGCATCAATACGGTTAATATATCTTCTCCATTGAGAGTTCCACTGGACATTCCATATATCTCTCCATGCTTTAACAAAGACTTTAATAATAATTTAGTTGTCACTACCTAGTAACATATCAAAATGAAATTTAGGTTGTCATATATTAAACCTGGGACACTGGAGGCTAAATTAATTGTCCGAAACATTGGACCACTCGGCTGGCATAAACCAGACTGTCGAACAAGCACGAATTTATTTTGGTATAAATTCCACAATTTGCATTCACGTATTTGTGGATGCAAGGGTCGAGTCTCGGCTCCTGACATCGGCTGTCAATTACTGATGAATGATTAGACTAAATTCCTGACTCTCGAAACTGTCAATGAAATTCTCTTCTATCGATTTCTCATCCACTTTCATCCCTGATCCATCCAACTATTTGTCATTATTTCTAACATAAAGATCTTCAAGCATCTTGTGTATAGTAAATGATTCCTGCTTATAACAACATTGCAATGTTTATTTTCAAAAGAACATAAGAAATGAGGAACACTGCAGCAAGTGTACTGGCCCATACCAGGTGGGTCCTTCTCTAATCCAAACCCACTAGCAGAAATATCTGCTCAATCCATTCAATCCATCAATTCAATTCAATCCATTCAATCCATTCAATCCATTCATCCATTCAATCCACTCAATCCATCTGCTCAATATCTGCTCAAACCTTTCACCTTAGTCGAACAACAGAAATCTGTTATTTCTTAGTCTCTAGATACATTAAATACAATCACAGTTCTATGTCATGGCACTCTGTGATTAGTCAAACAATTGTAACTTTCTAGTATATTGTGATTTTTAATATTTAAAACTCTGTCTTGAGTCGATGATCCATTGCCGCCTCTCACTTAAGTTATCTCCTTAATGTGTTAATAAGTAAAATAATTATCACATTTAAAAAAAGTGTTCATCATATTAGTTCTCTCACAGCTTATTCATAATATATCTTTGTAAATTTTATCCTTACACTTTTTTTTTTTTTGGCTTTCTGTTCATTTTATATTTAACATTACTCGTATTTTCGGAATATTGTAATAACGACCAGATGTGTATTGGTCACAGCACAATCCCAAAAAGGAATCCCCGAATTTCGTAACCCCAGCCTCCTGCACCTCAATGCACCCGAATGAAATAATTCAGAGTGTAAATCACGTTGATAATGTTAAGTAAAAGAACACAAATGCATCTAATGCGACATTTTATTGTGGCGACGTTTAGCTCTCCAGGAGCTTTGTCAGCCTGCTCCTGGAGAGGGAAACGTTGCCACAATGTCAAATTAGTTGCATTTGCGTCCATTTAACATATTGTCGGTAATTATGCCAATATTAATACACGATGAGAATGCAGTTAAATATTAATATCCAAATTTCAAACTTTTCAGTGAAACCTGAGAGATCAATGTCCTAAAAAACAAAAGCACATTAAGCTTAAAGCCTCTTATATCTTGCACTGTCATGTAATCAGGATGGAAGAGTTGAAGCCAATCAGATGCTAAACTCAGAAATTATGGCATGAAAAGCAGAATTTAAAATTTTCCATTCTTTATAAAATAACAATTTGGAACCTGCACAGACTAAAATCATTCCAAAAAATTCACTAATTTAAACACCTTTTAAGAAAATAAGTTTTATTTAAACCTAGTGTACATAAACGGTTTTTTAACAGATGTTACAGACACACATGTGAACATTAAGTTATCCTAAGCTAACCAAATAAATTTAAGCACCATGACTGGTTTCTGATCAGAAGAGACACTCCCTAGTTATTTCACAGAAACCAAACTGAATAATGAAACTGGCACATGATAACTTTCACAACCTAACAACAGGAGGTCATGACCGAGGAAAACACATCACAAGGTTTAAAACTGCCCAGAAGATGCGTTATTCAGTTACTAAACAGAATCCATTAAAAATTATGCCTACACAGCCATGAAATACATATTCCATTTGTATCATTCAGTGGATAAGCCAATGACGATTGATGCTATTCATAATGGATTTATTTTAATCAGAGGAAAGTTCTAAATTCGAAGGGTTTCATATAGCGTTTATGGAATGAGAATTTAAGTTCGATATAAGCTATGGGAAGATAAGTCCTTTCCTTGGATCAAGAGCTCCTTATCAGCATCAAGGGAAAACAAAGCAATAACACGATACTACAATGAGATTAAAAGTGGCAAAATGGCATCAAAACACTCCATTTATTATACCAGTTTTCTTCTAAGATACACCACTGTTGAAATTTTGAAATTGATCAAAGAAGCCTGTCTCCATCTATCACACCGAGATATAATTTTGGGATGACCTATGTAGTATTATGCACAGGGCTCCCATGCATGCAAATAGTCTCATCAGTCATACCCAAGATACATTACACAATGTTGACATTTTGAAACCAATTGAATCAAGCGTTTTCAGGTAATAAACGAAAATTTGTGAGAAAATACGAAGCTGAAAACGTTCCGAAAAAGAGCAATGTCTCTCTTCGTTAAACTTAAAAACACCATAAAACAGAGGATTTACATTTTGCAGTAATTGATTTCTCATTTACATTTTACTTAATATTCTCCACAAACTTGTAAGGAAAGATATTTGGTTTTGATTTTTTTTTAAATTCCAATATGATAAAACTAACAAAAAATTGGTAAACCAGAACCCAAACACCCAAAATTTCTACAAAAATATTTCCACTTAAGATTTACCAGTATTTAGGGTTTGAAAATGATTTGAGGCATTCTTCAGTTATACCTGGAGTATACCTGGAGTATACTTCGAGTATACCTGGAGAGAGTTTCGGGGGTCAACGCGCCCGCGGCCCTGTCTGTGACCAGGCCAATTTACTAATGAAATTGGCTCATTGATATATCAACAACTCAAGAGTGAGTGACAAGCTGTGCTTTAAAACAGCCTACAAATGGTGAAAGTTTGACGCCGATCAAAAAGGTATTCAGTAATTAATCTGTCTCCAACGATTTAATGGTTTTATAACTTAGTAAAAAATCAAATTTGCTCCAACTCAAACTATGGGTTATCATCTTTCTTATAAATGCATCGACAATAATATTTTGCTACCAATCATATTAAGCATTTAGTTACTGAACAAAATATACCATATTTATTGGATAAAATTGAGAAATTAAGACATACGATGGTAGCGTCAGCCTTGTGTTTAGGACACCACACCAGTGGTGAAAATTTGAATCCGATCAAATGAGTCATTCTCGTGTTACGGCAATAATTCCAACTTTTTCAAGTATTTTTTTTACTGTTTCACTACGTCAACAAATATGCGTGTAAGAAGACAAAAGATAATAGTTACCTTCCTGGTTCTAATCACATCACCTTGGCTGACAAGCCGGCTCTCACGCTTTTTCATTGAACCGGGGCCCCAGAACTGCTATATTTTGAATTTCCAGTTACAGCTAATGGATGTGTGATGAACGTCGAATTAATTGTAACATAATCGGCGTACACCACAGAAATTATGGTTCTTAATTATGGTGTTAAACTTGTCAGCACACAAACTAAATACAAGTTGGAGCATGGAACTAAAATTGGTCAATTAATTTTATGCCGAAAATGCACTTGTGCTTGACACGGAAAAGGGCAGTAAGGCGAGGTGCGACACCAGTGCCAATAGTCTTCAAGACGGGGGGTGTGATAATGTGCTTACAGCAGAACTAGAGATGGCCAACAGAAAGTTCCCTGCTTGAGGAGCTCTCGCTGTCAATTTCTGCCCTGCGACACACTTACAAGCATTGTTCTGGCTATATTCCCCACTGTCCCATTGTGACAGATTGTAGTTTTTAATGGGATACAATCTAACTGAGGAGCCCGATAGAGAATCCCTGTACCAGGCTCCATTAATAAACATTGGGTCGTTGCTACAAGTTTGCTGGACACAAACGAAGACGGGCATGTAGGGAGTGCTATCTGTGATGCCTTTAGGACACCTATACCTCCTGGTCTGATTGCCAGCCTAGCTTGGGGCCACTGTCCATGCTTGTCATTAAATACTGAAGCCGATCAGACACGATAATCTGGACAATGCTTAACGTGATTTAATGGCAATATTTTTCACACTATTTTACGCACAAAATAGTCAAATCTTCTCCGAGGCATTTGAATTTCAGTCTCCGCCATCGCCGATTTCTTTTGCACCGGTTTTGAACTTTTGAAGCTCCGCCACTGAGAATTTTGAAAATTATCAGAACCACTCCTAGATGTTGAAAATGGACTCAACAACTTCGAGTCCATTTTCGTGAACATGCTAATTGTTTCAGTAATTTGGTCCTCATTAAGGAACATTTGTGCTGAAAATTTGAAGACGATTAGATTAAGCATTCTCGAATTATGAAAGAAAATCGAAAAATTAGAAGAAAAATATAAAAATTTAGGCGACCTCTTAAAGGTGTCCTGGTTGTTCAGGTCCTGATCCACCACGAGGCCTGGTCACAGACCGAGACACGGAGGTGTTGACACAAGAAACCCTCTCCAGGTTTCCCCTTCAAGGATACAGGGATACTTAATAATATTACATGTACATGTATTGTACATATCTGTAACGCATATTTCAAATGGTGGCTTACTGCAGAAGGCCTATTCGGCCTGGAATACTGCTGTACACTAAGTGCCCCCAAGGCAGGCAAAATTGCTGAACTGGAGAATGTACAAAGATCTTTCACGACACACGTAAGTACGATAAAGCACCTAAATTACTGGGAACAGTTGAAGTCTATTGATTTGTATTCCCTAGAACCCAGGCGAGAAAGATACATGATAATATACACTTGGAAACCCTAGAGGGCTTAGTACCAAACTTGCACATGAAAATCCCTCCCTATGAAAGCAAAAGACTCGGCAGGAGATGCAACATTTCCTCAGCGAGAAGCAGGAGCGCCACGAGTACACTGAGACAACACAATAAGTGTCTGGGGCCCAAGACTGTTCAACTGCCTCCCAACATACATAAGAGGGATTACCAATAGACCCCTGCCTGTCTTCAAGAAGGCACTGAACAGGCACCTAAAGACAGTACCTGACTAGCCGGGCTGTGGCTCATACGTCAGTTTGTGTGCTGTGAGGAGTAACAGCCTGGTTGATAAGACCCTGATCCACAAGGAGGCCTGGTCTCAGACCGAGTCGCGGTGGAGTTGACCCCCGAAACCCTCTCTCCACATACACACACACACACACACAGGAGTGGATGGAGGAGCAGTGGAAAAGGATGGAACAAGAGTGGTAGAGAAAATTAGGAGAGCTTTCTGAAAAAAATGGAGACAGAGCTTTCTGTGAAATTGGAAAAGAGGTTGGAGAAGGAGAAGAAGAATTGGGAGGTACAAGTCGAAACTGCAGTAGCCAGGATAAGGGCCCTAGAAGATGAGATAAACAGGCTGAAGCGAGTTACAGGGGCAGTGACCAGAGAAGACTCAGCATATGAAGCTGAGAGGCCGAACAGGAAGGAGATATGAATTATGCTAAGGTCATATCAGCCTGCCAAGAAGGGCCAAGGAGTGAAAGGGAAGAGCGGCTGGGTGCAGATGGAGAGAGTGGTAGGTCAAATGCAGAGGCACAACCATGCTACCAAGAGCCACTGGAAAGAACAAGGGAGAAAATGACCATGTACAGATAGGAACCAGAGTTACAGAGGGAGAGGCAATGGGAGGAGGAAAGGGCAAAATCAGTGTTTATCCATGGGCTTCAGGAGAGGAAAGAACACACAATGAAAGACGGCAGGCAGAAAGAGAGAGATTGACATCATCATCACACAAATAGGTGAAGAAGAGATGGGCGAGATTGTAAATTTTCAGAGAATAGGGGGGAACTAGAAGGGAAGAAAATGACCGATCAAGCTGATTCTCAGGATAGAAACAGTGCGGAACAGGATCCTCCAAGAGAAACCACGGTTGAAGTACTCAGCAGAGTAAAAGAGGGTGTTCCTAGACAGAGACAGAACGCAAACAGAATGACAGCAGCTGAGGAAGAGGACAAAAAATCAAAAGGAGCTAGGAAAGGAGACAAGGATGGAACCAGCAGAGGTCAATCAGAGCAGGATAGAGCACCAAGGGCAAGCACACACAAAACCATCCTCAGAACCCCACAACCTATCACACCATCCCAACACAAACTACAATCCTTACTCATAACTTCCATCCATCCAAAACCAAGCTATAGAATAACACAGAATGCTACCAGGTCTCCCACCCTCACAGGCCCCCCAAATCACAGTGTTGGAGATAAAACTGAAGGTCTGGTACACAAACACTGATGGAATAACAAATAAGTGGGAGGAGTGGCACGAAAGAGTCAAAGAGGCATCACCGGATATCATAGTTCTCACAGAAACCAATCTTACAACCTAACAACAATATTCAATACATCTATCGAAACAGGGAGATTGCCTGAGGCATGGAAGACAGCAAATGTAGTCCCAATCTTTAAAAAAGGAGACAGACATGAAGCACTAAACTACAGACCAGTGTCACTGACATATATAGTATGCAAAGTCATGGAGAAGATTATCAGGAGAAGAGTGGTGGAACACCTAGAAGGAAATGATCGCATCAACAGCAGCCAACATGGTTTTAGGGACAGGAAATCATGTGTCACAAACCTACTGGAGTTCTATGACATGGTGACAGCAGTAAAACAAGAGGAAGAGGGGTGGTTGAATTGCATTTTCTTGGACTGCAAGAAGGCGTTTGACACAGTTCCACACAAGAGATTAGTGCAAAAACTGGAGGACCAAGCAGGGATGACACGGAAGGCACTATAATGGATCAGGGAATACTTTGTCAGGAAGACAGCAGCGAGCCATGGTACGTGGCGAGGTATCAGAATGGGCGCCTGTGACCAGCGGGGTTCCACAGGGGTCAATCATAGGACCAGTGCTGTTTCTGGTATTTGTGAACGACATGACGGAAGGAATAAACTCCGAAGTGTCCCTGTTTGCAGATGACGTGAAGTTAATGAGAAGAATTCATTCGATCGAAGACCAGGCAGAACTACAAAGGGATCTGGACAGGCTGCAGACCTGGTCCAGCAACTGGCTTCTGGAGTTCAACCCCACCAAGTGCAAAGTCATAACTATTGGGGTAGGGCAGAGAAGACCGCAGACGGAGTACAGTCTAGGGGGCCAGAGACTACAAACCTCACTCAAGGAAAAAGATCTTGGGGTGAGTATAACACCAGGCACATCACATGAAGCGCACATCAACCAAATAACTGCTGCAGCATATGGGTGCCTAGCAAACCTCAGAACAGCAGTCCGATATCTTAATAAGGAATCGTTCAGGGCCCTGTACACCGTGTACGTTAGACCCATATTGGAGTATGCGGCACCAGTTTGGAACCCACACCTAGCCAAGCACGTAAAGAAACCAGAGAAAGTGCAAAGGTTTGCAACAAGACTAGTAAAGGAGCTAAGGGGTATGTCAAACGAGGAGAGGTTAAGTGAAATCGGCTGACCACACTGAAGGACAGGAGAGATAAGGAAAACATGATAACGACATACAAAATACTGAGAGGAATTGACAACGTGGACAAAGACAGAATGTTCCAGAGATGGGACACAGCAACAAGGAGACACAGTTGGAAGTTGACACAGATGAATCACAGGGATGTTAGGAAGTATTTCTTCAGCCACAGAGTAGTCAGCAAGAGGAATAGTTTGGGAAGCGATGTAGTGGAGGCAGGATCCATACATAGCTTTAAGCAGAGGTATGATAAAGCTCACCGTTCAGGGAGAGTGACTTAGTAGCGACCAGTGAAGAGGCGGGGCCAGGAGCTAGGACTCGACCCCTGGAACCTCAACTAGGTGAGTACAACTGGGTGAGTACACACACACATACATACATCATATATATATATATATATATATATATATACCTCTATAGCTGGAATGGGGACCCTCATCCTCAGAGAAGACAATAAACGTACCTCAGGGAAAACTCAAGGTTCTCCCCGGAGCTGCTTGAATATTTTCTTCTCCTACCACCCCCTATATTTATATTCTATGTGAACATTTATTAATAAACAAAATACATTTACAGAAAAAAAACATAAACATGAATACAATGGCACAATGTATCAAAGATGATGAATTTCCTCCAGCTCCTCCGAGGCTGGACGTGAACCAAGTATGCAGCAAGCATTTCCCCTCTGGATGGCGACGCTGAGGCGCTGGAACATGAAAGTGGCTGCCCTTGGGTCCCTGGTGGTGTCGATGAGTCTGGAACCCAATTCTTTAAGGAAACGTGTGGCATTTTTTCCCCATGATCCCAAGGTCTCTGATCCCACTGGGACAAATTGATACTGTTGGCTAATGTCCCTGTACTTGCTGATCTTGTACTCCTCCCTGTGGTCAGCAGCTCCTTCCTGTCGCCCCACACTGTGATGGATATAGGTGCCAGCCAGTGTGGACACACAGGTATAGTCCCATGCTAAGAGCTTGCCATTCTTCCAAGGATAGATGGTGATCCCGTCGGGGCGGTTTGCTGGGTTGTGGGTATTGTTTGCTGCAAGTGATCGTGGCTCCCTCTCGGCAGGGCATCCAGCTGTAGCAAGGGTTCTCTTAATGATGTCGTTGACCTCATTGTGTCTTGCATGCCAGCCCTTGGTTTTGGAACAGTTGAGACCATGTAGACCGTATTGGTCTGCTTGCACTTCGCCGCAAATACACATATATTCTGTGTGAATTGGGGCAGCAAGGCGCAGAGCCACTGCAATACGGAGGGTCTTAGGGTCGAGTCGCGTTCCCATTGCCGATATGGGAACTGTTTGGAGGAAGTCCCCGGAGTGATGTGCACTCACAGCCTGGAGACGGGCAATCTCCCTATCTGATGTTGCAGCCCTGAGCATGTTGGCAAGCACCTTTTCAGCAATTGGGCTATCCCAGCTTGACTGTTTGTGAGCCAGTGCTGCACTAGGGTTTGGTGCTGGAGCAGCAAGAGTCTCCCATTCGGTGATGGCACTGACATAGCTAGGGTCTTCTATTCCTGCTGAGTCACTGAGGGTGTCAGGAAGAATTTGTCTTATCAACTCGTTTGATGCAATGGAAGAGGATAGGAAAGCTGGTAGAGCAATCTGGGAGGATCTGCGTACTCCTAGCCCTCCAAGCCTGACCGGAAGTGAGGCTTGCAACCACTGTCCATCGTCAAGGGAAAGATTCAATACACTCTCTAGCATGGCCTTCAGGAGAGAGTCATATTCCTTGAGTTTTGGACTGCTGAAGGCTGGGGAGCATCTCAGAAAATAGGTAAGTTTTGGGGTTGACAGGCACCTGGTGAGTAGGTAGAAGGCATCGTGTGTGTCAATGTCTTTCATCCTGCTTTCCATCGTCCGGAGGTCTGAGACTTTTTTTCCTAGGATCAGATCGATGGCATTGGACCCAAGAGGAGCACCGAGGAGAGTGCTATTGGCCGGATCAATGGCTCGTGCTCCTGGTAAAATGGTACTAATATTCTGGATCAACTGTTGATTGGTAGAAACTATTTCACATTTAGTGGGGTTTAAAGAAAGTCCCAGGCTTTCTCCCATGTCTTTAATTTTACTGATGTCCTCCAGGAGAGATTCTGTTGTGCCAGCTAGGGTACCGTCGTCCAGGAACCAGATATTGAGCTCGCTGGAGAGTGCCTCCGTGACTTCCTTGATGACCAAACAAAATAGAAAGGGGGCGAGAGGGTCCCCCTGTTGCACGCCCTCACACGAGTCAATTTCATGGTCCCCAAACAATAGTTTGGAAGTCACACTATAACACGATTCTATGAAGGGATAAAGGGAAGGGAAGTTTCTATAAACTGCTTGGAGAGCAGCATCCCTTCTGACTGAGTTGAAAGCATTGGCAAAGTCCAATTTGACCAAGGCTTTTTCATAGGACATGTTTTTGATATATACTCGTGCTGCGTGGGCAGCTGCTTCACAGCCCTGTTGAACGCCGAAACCGAGCTGAGTTGGTTTCAGCATTGCAGCAGCCTCTTGACTCACCCTTCTTACTGCAGCCTTGGCGACTAGGCGCCGAAGGGTGTTACCCACTGCAATGGGCCTGATTCCGCCATCCTTTTTCCGGAGGGCACACAATGAGGCACCAAAGAAAAAGGGTCTGATGGCCTCTGGGACACCGCCAGCCAGGCACAGGTTGGAAAATTTGGTGAGTTCAGACAGCAGCCTCTCTGAAACCTCACCAAGTGCTGGATTGAGTATTTGTTTTAAGTGTTGAGGCCTTAAACCGGTGAAACCTCCTGCTGAACCCTGTGGAAATGACATAGCAGCTTTATACACATCAGCATCCTGTAAGGTTAGATGTTCTTCGCCTGCTGCAATGTCAGGGAGGTCAATGTTGGTACTGGGAGCCCTGGGTGGATATTTGTCCTTCAGAGCTTGCGCCGTGCTGACGTCCTTGGGAGCGATGGTATCCTCACTGGTT
>NC_091338.1:22285887-22298387 GCF_038502225.1 Cherax quadricarinatus
CCAAACAAAAGAATTGAGGGTTTGCTGTAGCCGGCTGAAATGAAGGGAAAGAGACTGGGGAACCGAACCCGAACAGCTGGCAAAACAGCATCTCTCTTCACCATATTAAAGGCATTTTTAAAATCAAGTTTGACTATGGCCTTGTCTTCTGGTAGGTCCCTTGCCGCATGAGCTGCATATATATATATATATATATATATATATATATATATATATATATATATATATATATATATATATATATATATATATAACACATATATATGTAATATACATAATATAATATATATATATATATAATATATAAATAATGTATATATATATATATATATATATATATATATATATATATATATATATATATATATATACATATATACATATGTCGTGCCGAATAGGCAGAACTTGCCATCTTGGCTTAAATAGCAACGTTCATCTTGCCATATAGGACAAGTGAAAATTTGTGTATGCAATAATTTCGCCAAAATCATTCTGAACCTAACGAAAAAAAAATATTTCACTGTGTTTGTTTAGTATTAAATTATTGTAAACAAATCTAAAATATATTTAGTTGGGTTATGCTAAAATAAATTGTTCTTGTTATAAAAAGGTTAGGTAAGTTTTCTAAGATTCTTTTGGAGCAAAATTAAAAATTTTTACAATAACATTAATGAAAAAAATATATCTTTAAACGTATAACAGAAAAATTGAGAAAGGACTTAATTTTAAATGAGTTATTGCTAATTGGCCAGTTTTACATATTCGGCACGACATATATATATATATATCACATACACACAGGTTAGGGTAGGTAAGGTTCGTCAGGAAACAGGACAAGTGTTCCCTGACGCGGGTCTTTGTCAGATGATGCCCCTTCGTTGGAACTTTTGGTAATGTGACCGAGGCCTTCCGCTGGCTTACCGGTCCACCCCTTTGAAAATTATGGTCAGTTATAACCATTTTTTTTACACACACACACACACACACAGGTCCCATCACCAGGACCTCTACGAATTTAAGTTTTCAGCCAGCATGTGGGAGCAGCAGCGTTCCTTGTCAAAATAAATTTGTTTTTTAGCAATTTTTTTTCAATTACTTACTGTATATAGAAAGCGAATCTCCAAAATTATAGAAGAATTACAAATACTTTTAGTTAGGCATAATAAGACGAAAAACATAATAAATCACACTAGAGGAACTTTAAAAGTAAAACAATATTACCCGCAAGTTACATATGATATTATCTGATTTTCACAGTTATTCATTGTCATCATCTTACACAGAAATAGCTCTGTTTTCCTCTTTTATCTCCTCCTCTTCCTCCTTTCTGTAGTGTATTTATTAGACCACGTCTTGAAAATTTAATCAGTTTCGGTCTACAAATTACACAAAAGACGATGACATATTGTACAGGGAACAGAACAACTCAGTCTCGCAGCGTCACTCAGAAACAACCCGGGTGACGAGGACTCACAGCACTTTACTTTTTTCCCTCTTAGGAAACTGACACTTCCAGATCACTTTCAAACACTTATTATATTGATGGGAGACTGATCCATTGTATAAGAAATGTTTCATACGAAGATAGAATGAGATCTGTTTGTGACTTGGGAAAGCTCACTGTGTGGGCGAACCGTTGTCAGTATATGTGTTTATATTTCCATAGAATGAGATCACTGAGCCTATATTCTCTTGTTGGATGCAGAATGAAGGAATAGAACTGAGGGGGTACAAGTGTTGGAGACACTCCAACACTCGGAATAATGGAATGGCATTGGGGGGCAGAAGATGCAACACGAACCAAGTCAGAGTTTTCCGGTGCAAGGAAACAGAATTACAGGGAAATGGAAAAAACTAACACTTAACGTTGAGAGCACTAAGACAATACAGTCGTTAAAGAAGCTGCTGAACAAGCACTTTACAACTCTAGGATACTGCTAGATGCTAGGCTGTGGTAGGCTGAAGTCAAAGAATTTCTGAATCTTTTTCAGCAGCTGCTTCAGAGCGATCAATTGACAGAGAGGCAACCAAGTAACAATGTGAGTCGTGGTAAAAGTGGGTGGATGGGTTAGTCAGGGATGGACAAAAGTACCAACACAATGGATAAATAAAATACCGACACAATGTATAAATATAATACCGATACAACGTATTAATTAAATACCGACACAATAAATAAAGATATAGTATTACTGACAGTATACAACACCGACAAGTTGATAAATAAGACACATTTGCCACAGCTGGGTAACTTTATTGCTTAAACGACTCACTTGTGCAACAGTCTTCCTCAGTCTTACACAGGTGAATGCGGCCTTGTAATACTGACTGATCACCTCAGCTCCTTGTACGACATCAGTGTGCTTAGAAAGAGGTTATTTTGCGATGGCTCCAGCACTACCAATAAAGGAAGAAAATGGTTCAGAGAACGTACAAGTTGATTAATTTATTACTACCTTTAAAGTTAAGTAAGCAGTTTGACCATAAGAAATGAATTGTCAGTATCAGCATACTATTTACAACCTGGATTTATTACGCCAGTAAGTTACTGTAACAAGTATCAGTATTTGAGATGTATGACTGATGAGCACAAAGAACAATCTGCCAAATAGGGTCATAGAAGGTAAAACCTTGGGTAGCTTGAGAGATTAGACTTGATTCAACACCTGGGTAGCATTGAGAGAAGGTTGAACAAGTGGATGGGAATGATTTTGAGGAAAACTTGCCTATCATGGGCCAGTAGGCCTCCTGCCGTGTTTCTCCATTTTTATGTATTACAACTTCAACTGCTTCCGGTGTTGCCTTCACTTGTGAACAACTGAAGAAAACTGAGGAACAGGCGAAATACCTATGAACATAAGAACATTGTCAATAAAGAATTTCACTGTGCTGCATTTGGGTCTTTATCCATTAGGTTGGGTTTGATTAGTACCTGGCCCGGTGGCCTGGTGGCTAAAGCTCCTGCTTCACACACGGAGGGCCCGGGTTCGATTCCCGGCGGGTGGAAACATTTCGACACGTTTCCTTACACCTGTTGTCCTGTTCACCTAGCAGCAAATAGGTACCTGGGTGTTAGTCGACTGGTGTGGGTCGCATCCTGGGGGACAAGATTAAGGACCCCAATGGAAATAAGTTAGACAGTCCTCGATGACGCACTGACTTTCTTGGGTTATCCTGGGTGGCTAACCCTCCGGGGTTAAAAATCCGAACGAAATCTTATCTTATCTCTCTTACCTGAGATATTGAAGTTAATTCTTGGGAAGCTCTCGGAAGACGATGGACAAGTGAATGGGTGGGTGGGAATGGTTGGTTTAGAGATAGATCTGCCTAGTTTGGGCCAGTAGGCCTGCTGCAGTGTTCCTCCATTCATATGTTCTTATATTAGTCAAGGCAGAACTTGTGGTTACCAGAGGTACAGTAGAACTACTGTTACACAGTGAAGTAACAGGCGTAGTTTAAGGTAGCTAAAGATACAAAGAACACTGATAGAGGTGGTTAAACCCGCTGTCTACCATTCACTACCTTCCAAGTCACTCTCCAGTCATGATATAATCCTTGGTGTCTAACACGTAGACAATACATAAGGGTGAGGTACGAGTGACAGATAGTGACTGGTAGACGGTCACTGTCACTCTCAGCTTATATATACTGCCGTTTTTAACCTGTGTGTTAGAAGTGATCAAGGTTCCAGGACCGAAACGTTTCCCAATAAATATAATCTAGTGTTTGTTCACGTGTCTTTCTAAAAAATTATCTAGTCATTCTCTCTCTCTCTTTCTCTCTCTCTCCTGCTCCACCTCTCTCCCTCTCTCCCCTTCCCCTTCTCCCACTCTCTCTCTCTCTCATTCCCCCTCTCTCTCTCTCACTCCCCCTCTCACCCTCCCCCACTCCTCTCTCTCTCTCTATCCTAGATTTCGGAAGATATTATGCTAATGAGAGACGGAAGATGATCGTGGGCGCCGCTTGTGAATATCTTACAAGTCTTACACTCAAATTATTCCTCTCTTTGTGTAGCTTTCTTTGAAGATTCTTCCACAATCATCACCTGATGATGGTGTTAAGGTGGGCGGCGAGTAGTGAGTGGTGGGCGGCGAGTAGTGAAGAGTGGGAGCCGAGTAGTGAGCGGTGGGCGGCGAGTAGTGAAGAGTGGGAGCCGAGTAGTGAGTGGTGGGCGGCGAGTAGTGAAGAGTGGGCGGCGAGTAGTGAGGGGTGGGCGGCGAGTAGTGAACAGTGGGCGGCGAGTAGTGAAGGGTGGGCGGCGAGTAGTGAAGAGTGGGCGGCGAGTAGTGAGGGGTGGGCGGCGAGTAGTGAAGAGTGGGAGCCGAGTAGTGAGCGGTGGGCGGCGAGTAGTGAAGAGTGGGTGACGAGTAGTGAGTGGTGGGCGGCGAGTAGTGAGTGGTGGGCGGCGAGTAGTGAGTGGTGGGCGGCGAGTAGTGAGTGGTGGGTGGCGAGTAGTGAAGAGTGGGAGCCGAGTAGTGAGCGGTGGGCGGCGAGTAGTGAAGAGTGGGAGCCGAGTAGTGAGCGGTGGGCGGCGAGTAGTGAAGAGTGGGTGCCGAGTAGTGAGCGGTGGGCGGCGAGTAGTGAGTGGTGGGCGGCGAGTAGTGAAGAGTGGGAGCCGAGTAGTGAGTGGTGGGCGGCGAGTAGTGAAGAGTGGGAGCCGAGTAGTGAGTGGTGGGCGGCGAGTAGTGAAGAGTGGGAGCCGAGTAGTGAGAGGTTGGCGGCGAGTAGTGAAGAGTGGGAGCCGAGTAGTGAGTGGTGGGCGGCGAGTAGTGAGTGGTGGGCGGCGAGTAGTGAAGAGTGGGAGCCGAGTAGTGAGAGGTTGGCGGCGAGTAGTGAAGAGTGGGAGCCGAGTAGTGAGCGGTGGGCGGCGAGTAGTGAGTGGTGGGCGGCGAGTATTGAAGAGTGGGAGCCGAGTAGTGAGTGGTGGGCGGCGAGTGGTGAAGAGTGGAAGCCGAGTAGTGAGTGGTGGGCGGCGAGTAGTGAAGAGTGGGCGGCGAGTAGTGAGGGGTGGGCGGCGAGTAGTGAAGAGTGGGAGCCGAGTAGTGAGAGGTTGGCGGCGAGTAGTGAAGAGTGGGAGCCGAGTAGTGAGCGGTGGGCGGCGAGTAGTGAAGAGTGGGAGCCGAGTAGTGAGGGGTGGGCGGCGAGTAGTGAGCGGTGGGCAGCGAGTAGCGAGTGGTGGGTGGCGAGTAGTGAAGAGTGGGAGCCGAGTAGTGAGAGGTTGGCGGCGAGTAGTGAAGAGTGGGAGCCGAGTAGTGAGTGGTGGGCAGCGAGTAGTGAAGAGTGGGAGCCGAGTAGTGAGAGGTTGGCGGCGAGTAGTGAAGAGTGGGAGCCGAGTAGTGAGGGGTGGGCGGCGAGTAGTGAGTGGTGGGCGGCGAGTAGTGAGCGGTAGGCGGCGAATACTGAAGAGTGGGAGCCGAGTAGTGAGTGGTGGGCGGCGAGCAATGAAGAGTGAGAGCCGAGCAGTGAGTGGTGGGCGGCGAGTAGTGAGTGGTGGGCGGCGAGTAGTGAGCGGTGGGCGGCGAATACAGAAGAGTGGGAGCCGAGTAGTGAGTGGTGGGCGGCGAGTAGTGAGTGGTGGGCGGCGAACAGTGAGGGGAGGGCAACAAGTAGTGTGGTGAGGGCGAGGAGTGGGAGGCGAGTAGTGAGGGATGGGCGGCGAGTAGCGAGGAGTGGGAGGCGAGTAGTGAGGGATGGGCGGCAAGTACTGGGTGGTGGGCAGCGAGTGGTGAGCGGCGAGTACTAAGTGGTGGGCGGCGAGTAGTAAGGAGTGAGAAGCGAGTAGTGAGGGGTGGGCGGTGAGTAGTGAGGGGTGGGCGGGGAGTAATGAGTGGTGGGCGGCGAGTAGTGAGGGGTGGGCGGCGAGTGAGGAATGGGAGGCGAGTAGTGAGGGGTGGGAGGCGAATAGTGAGTGGTGGGCGGCGAGTAGTGAGTGGTGGGTGGCGAATAGTGAGTGGTGGGCGGCGAGTAGTGAGTGGTGGGCGGCGAGTGATGAACGGGAGGCGAGTAATAAGGGGTGGGCGGCAAGTAGTGAGGGGTGGGAGGCGAGTAGTGGGGGCTGGGCGGCGAGTAGAGGGGTGGGCGGCGGGTAGTGGGGGTGGGCGGCGAGTAGTGTGGGTGGGCGGCGAGTAGCGGCGGTGGGCGGCGAGTAGTGAGTTGTGGGCGACGAGTAATGAATTGTGGGCGGCGAGTAGTGAGTTGTAGGCGGGGAGTAGTGAGTTGTGGGCGGCGAGTAATGAATTGTGGGCGGCGAGTAGTGAGTTGTGGGCGGTAAGTAGTGAGCGGTGGGCCGGGTGTAGTGAGTTGTGGGCGCCGAGTAGTGAGTGGTGGGAGGCGAGTAGTGAGTTGTCTGCAGCGAGTAGTGAGCGGTGGGTGGAGTGTAGTGTGATGTGGGCGGCGAGTAGTGAGTTGTGGGCGGCGAGTAGCGAGTTGTCTGCGGGGTGTAGTGAGTTGTGGGCGGCAAGTAGTGAGTGGTGGGCAGCGAGTAGTGAGTGGTGGGTGGCAAGTAGTGAGGTGTCTGTGGCGAGTAGCGAGTTGTGGGCGGGGAGTAGTGAGCGGTGGGCGGGGTGTAATGAGTTGTGGGAGGCGAGTAGTGAGGAGTGGGCAGCAAGTAGTGAGTGGTGGTGGACGGCGAGTAGTGGCTGGTGGGCAGCGAGTAGTGAGTGGTGGACGGTGAGTAGTGAATTGTGGGCGGCGAGCAAGGAGTTGTCGGCGGCGAGTAGCGAGTTGTGGGCGGGGAGAAGTGAGTTGTGGGCGGGGAGTGGTGAGGTTGGCCGGTTAGTAGTGAAGGTGGGCGGTGAGTAGTGAAGGTGGTCGACGAGTAGCGAAGGTGGTCGACGAGTAGCGAGGGTGGACGGCGAGTAGTGAGCGTGGACGGTGAGTAGTGAGGGTGGTTGGCGAGTAATGAGTGGTGGGCGGCGAGTGGTGAGGGTGGACGGCTAGTGAAGGTGGGCGGCGAGTAGTGAGTGATGGGCGGCGAGTAGTGAGTGGTGGGCAGCGAGTAGTGAATTTGCTGTCTTAGCTTACTCAGTAAAGATCATTCTTCTAAGCACATTAACTCATACTGCTTGACTCTAACTTATAAAAGCTGACTCATAGCTGAAGTTAAAACTTTCTAATGAAGTTAGAAAGTTCTAACTGAAGTTAGATGGCTGAGCAGAATTAAACTATATTTCATTATGCATATATTTTACAAGGTTAGTTAGGATGAGAATAATCTAGATTAGGATAGGTGAGGTTACATTAGGTTACGTTAGGATAAGGGTAATCCAGGATAGGTTAGGTTACGTTAGGATATGGATAATTTAGATTAGGTTAGGTTAGGTTAGGATAGGTTAGGTTAGGATAGGTTAGGTCAGTATAGGTTAGGTTTGGATGAGAGTAATCTAGGTTAGGATTTATTTCAAATATATGCTTAAGATATAGGTGATATATGTAACGAATAAACGTGTGGTATACTAGACACAGGTGAGGTATACTAGACACAGGTGAGGTATACTAGACACAGGCGAGGTATACTAGACACAGGTGAGGTTATAGAGAAAATGAATGTTGAACTACGAAGAACAGCCAACTGGGCGAAGAAATGGAGAATCACAACCAAACTACACAAAGTGCTCATCAGCACCATCGGTTGCCAGGCATCAACTATTTATAACAAAGGAGGTATCTCCATCAGAGGTACACCCATTGCTATCAGAAACCCGAATAAGATTATGGGATATGAGATCAACAGATTACTGCACCCTACATCTCACATCTCCAAAAACGTGAATCTAGCCTAAGTCCACCTCAGCCAACTTTTCAGGTTTAACGAAGCCCCCTCCCATACCAAGACACACCTTTCCAAGATGATGATAAGACCAATGCTTGAATATCTCTGTGTGCCCATGTCACTAACTACAAAATCCAACATGCTTATGCTACAAAAAGTCTGTCTATTTTGCACCTGGTGCAGAATAGACAGAATATGAATGCAGTAAGGGTGGAAGATCTGCACATCCAACAGGAGATAAATGCAATAAATGTCAGGCTAGACAAACTAAAAGAGAGACAACTACACGACATACAGGAACTTTATATACCAGACAGAGAAAGCCCTCCACAACCAACAAACACCACTGACTACATCAACACACCTCCCAACAGAACCCAAAGGATGACGTTCCAAAAAAAAAAAATCCGACCTTCATCCACAAGGATAACTTCCCGAGACCAATGACAGCGACGGTTTGGAGTTTTGAGACTCTCTGATCACGGGTTCTAACCCCACCCGTGGTATGGTTTTCAATGATCCTGAGTGATCTCCCTTAAGATACAGAAGAATGGCTAACACCAGGACCATTCTACATCCAACAAGGATAAATCTACTCCAATTTATGGAGACTTACTTCAAAGAAATTACACCTTACAACGAATCTTGTAACATTTGCAAACATCCCACGGCAGGACAACACCTCAGAAACTGCTCTGCCGACCATTATCTCCAGGAGAGCAGCCAACTTCCATCAAGCACCCTGCAACCACCATCAACAGTGAGCCCCCTGCAACCGACCTCTTACAAGAAAAGGCAATTGCAAAAAGTATACCTCCTTCCAACTCGGCAACATGCAAGTATATATCAGGTATAACTGTGTGCAGCTGATGGGTAGCGAGGTATACCGCCATTTCATGAACTTTACGTATTCATGAATAATACAACACACACACACTTGTACCAGAACGCGCCAAAGTGGTTCGGCCACTTACTTTTATTACCACGTCTACCCCCACCCACTCTTTTTCCATATTTCCATCCTAGCCCATCTTTCTTCCTTCCCTATCTTGCCGAAGCTCTGGTCAAATTCAGCTTCAACTTTACGGACAGGAGCTGGTTTAGCAAGCAGCCCGAAAATTTACAGCAGCTGCAGCATCGGATCAGCATATCACCATCAGCAGAACCAGGATCAGTAACAGTATCAACAGCAACTGTAGTACCAGACGTACCACTACAAACAGCAGCAACAACAGAATCAGCAACTTCAATAGCACTAACAGCAGCACCAGCAACACCATATCCAGAACCAGCTGTATAAAAACCAGCATCAACAACAGCAACAGTAGTAGCAGCAACAGCACTAGCAGTACACGCAATATTTGCATCAGTAGCAGTATCACCAACAACATCAAAACCACAACCAACTATATCACCAGCATCACCAGCAGTATACAAAATTGTAGCAGCAGTAGCAACAACACCAGCAACACTATTACCCAAGCAGCTGTATCAGCAGAAACACCAGCAGCAGTAGTACCAGAACTTCTTGCAACACCACCAGCAATAACAGCAGCAACAGTTTCAGCACTTCTAACAGCAACACACCAGCAATAATAACAACAGCAATACCAACAACAGAGTAACAGTGCCAACACTACTTACAGCAACACCAACAACAGCAGCAACAATACCACTACTACTTAAAGCAACACCATGTGTACTAACAACGCCAGCAACATCACCACCAGCAGTACCAACACTACTTAGGACAACACCACTAACAATAACAGCACCTGCAATACCACCAACAACAACAACATGACCAGCACTACTTACAGCAACATTACCCACAATACCAGCACCAATAACAACATCAGCCGTGCTAGTATTACTTGCAGAAACACAACAAGCAATAACAGCACTAGCAACACTAACAACAAAAGCCGTGCTAGCACTACTTGCAGAAACACAACCAGCAATAACAGCACTAGCAACACTAACAACAAAAGCCGTGCTAGCACTACTTGCAGAAACACAACCAGCAATAACAGCACCAACACAGAAAATTAATATTGTAAAGTTTTAAAGTTATATCTTACTTTTCAATTAAACAAAGTTTTTTTTTCAGAAGGTCTGGTTTATTTTCATAATTTTCGTTTTAAAGATGAAGAAAGTGGTAGATTGGAAGATACTTGAAGAAAGTGGTAGACGGGAAGATACCTGAAGAAAGTGGTAGACGGGAAGACACTTGAAGAGTCTAGAATGTAGACAATGTATTCTTATCTCATCTGTCTAGCGTGTAGACAGATGCATCATTGCTTCATCTGCCTACAGTGTAGACAGATGTCTTCTTGTATCTGTATCTAGACAGTTTTACTCAGCAAATAATCTTGATGTTATCCGTAACACTACGTATTTGTCATGCCCAAATATTTCTTCCTTTCTCATATTCTTTCTTTTATCTCATCTTCCTTCCATCCCTCCATTCCTCTCCTTACTTCTCTCCCTTTCTATTTTACTTCCTCATTCTCTTATCTTTTGCCTTTCTTCTCTCTCCCTTCATCCTCTTTCCCTTCAGTATTTATCTTGTTATCTTTTTCCATTTTCTTTTCCCCTCACTCATCCCTTATCTTCCTTCTCTCTCTCTCTCTCAGCTCCACACCCTGCCTTCTCTTTCCCCCTTCCTACCCTCCTCCGTTCCACCTCCCACACTTATTACGGCTTCAGGACGCAAACTTCCCACTATCTATTTTTAAGTTCTTTTATGTTGCCAGCTATTGTGTAATTCCTTTGTGCCCAGACCACCACCAGCTCATAATGGTTAAGGCTTCAAAAATTACAGATGGAAAAATGTGTTGCTAATCACAGGAACAAAGTAGCAAATGAGGCAGCATATTTTGGAGGGGAAAGGGGTAGAGGAGAGAGAGAGAGAGAGAGAGAGAAAGAGAGAGAGAGAGAGAGAGAGAGAGAGAGAGAGAGAGAGAGAGAGAGAGAGGTGGGGAGGAGTTTTGGAGGGTACTGTTGTTGGAGGGGAAGTCGGTGTGTTGGAGGAAAGAAATGAAGTGGGGGAGGGACGTTTTACTTTATTTTCTTTATTTTAAAGGAGGGGGGCGTTGTCATAGAATGGGTGTTGGTGGAGAAGGCAGGGTGTTTTGGAGAGGGCATGGAAGAAGTGTTTCAAAATCTAAAACTGGATCTAATATCTTCTGGGCGATAACCTTCGTAGCAGGAAACCATACCACGAGCGGGGACAGAACCCGCGATCAGAGAGTCTCAAAACTCCAGACCGTCGCGTTAGTTTTGAGACTCTCTGATCGCGGGTTCTAGCCCCACCCGTGGTATGGTTTGTTTGCAATCGTGTCATTACGATTTCGTGAGTCACTCTGTAACAGGATTTGGGTCACTCTTCCTAAGATTTTCTACACTTGTGTTTTGCATCTAAGATTTTCTTCTAATGTGTAAATAGCAAAACTGTTAAGGGTCACAGAGAAAACTTTTGGCCCTAAGAGGAGAATCCTCTTGAAAGTTTATCTACCCAGTCATGAAACATTACCTTAGACCTCATGGATCCTCTTCCAGTTATATTGATCGTCGGACAAGTTAGAACATTACTTGGAACCTCAAGGTTTTTTTTTTTTTCCTGTCATGTTGGTCTTGGGAATCCTTGGTCTTCAAGGATCCTCTACCAGTTTTGTTGGTATATAAATCTTAAAACATTGTCTCGAGCCTTGAAGTTAGGCCATATGAAAGACATACCCACAGCAGTGGATGTCCATGACCAACATAAGTCCCATATAAATACCAGGGCCAGGACCAATGCTAGGGCCAACTTGAATGGCAAAAAAAAAATTACCAAGAGCAGCGTATGGCCTAAACACTTCCGAAAAATACCACACACTACTTCACTCCAGCACATCTTTCCAGCCACTGCTAGACTAAAGATGATAAACAACTCTCTCCACACCCGTCTCATACGCGTCTGTCTACCATTCAAATCGCATCTACTGAAGAATTCAGTGTTAGTTTAATATCTCTACTGAAGCAATGACACCATTTTTATGGAGCTTATTTTCGCCAAATCACAATCTACATCATATAACAATTACAACAACGCAGTATCCCGCATTATACTAAATAGGTAACCTCATTTAGGAATTGGTTATTTAACATTCCAATTTTTTACACTGATTTTGAGGGCACACAGATGGTATGGATCACCGACTTATTCAGCCAAACATAACTCAATAAAATCAATGATTTATTTAACATAGAATAATGAAATAAAGTCTAAAATCGACTTATTTAACCCAGGATAAACCAATAAATTAAACACTACGACTTATTTTACCCAGGATAACTTACACCAAGTTAACCTGAATTCCATTGTCACAGACAGTAAGTTGACATGAATTAAATATTTAATCGTATTCCAATGTACTAAAAGGAAACCCTTTGGGATGGTCTTAGATTCCCCTCTCAACATCACTTTTATAATCTCTATTGACATTTATTCTAATTTTCATACTTCTCTCTTAAATTGTATATCCTGGTTCTTGCAGTGGGTCTCTTCGCTTTTCATTCGCTTGTAAATATCTTGGTTTTTTATGGATGGGGTGTTTTAGTCTATTTTTTCGTCCTCTGAGTTTTTTTGTGGCATCAAGTTCTCTTTTAGAAATACAGTATTTGCGGTTCGTGTAGTTTATACAGTGCTATGAAAAATGTCAGGTTGGCAACCATCATCCCCCTC
>NC_091338.1:22303387-22308387 GCF_038502225.1 Cherax quadricarinatus
CCATATGACAACAGGAAAATGCAAACTCTCTTCCTGTAAGCTTTTTCACCCTGAAATGTGTACCTCTTCAGTACAGGAAAGACTGTACTATAACTTAAATTGCCAGGCACACCATCTAAAGGGTACAAAAAGATACAAAACATCCAGGCCATGGGAAAACCTGGGTAGCCACAGCCACTCAAGAGGGAGAAGTTTTTTAGTGCCAGGAAGGAAAAAAACTGGCAGGAAATGGCAGAAATCGTACACCAAATCCAGTCATTCCTGGAGTGGAACCACAGTCGATGGCCTCCACTCCAAACCAACAGATACAAATACTAATGCCGGAAAAAAAATCCCCCCCCCAGTACCAACAATACCACCAGTCCGATGACATTCTTCTTTGCAAATATACAGGGTCTAAAGCCAGCAAAAAACAACAAAATACCTTTCATCCGTGGACTGCTTGCAGAGGCAAAGGCAATGTTCGCGGCTTTCACTGAGACCCACATGAAGGATCACTTGGACAACGAAATATGGATCCCAGGTTACAACCTATACAGATGTGACAGAGTGAACAGGCAAAAGGGGGGGGGGGGGGTTGGCCTGTACATTGCAGAGTCACTTGTTTGCACAGAACTGCTAAATGCCTCAAATGATGTAGTGGAAGTTTTAGCAGTAAAGGTCGAGAACCAAAACCTAGTCATTGTGGTAGTCTACAAGCCTCCGGATGCAACATCCCAGCAATTCCAGGAACAGCTGTTAAAAATTGACCATTGTCCGGAAAATCTTCCAGCTCCTGCACCCAACATCTTGCTCCTGGGGTATTTCAACTTAAGGCACCTAAAATGGAGGAATATAGCAAATAATATTGTTGCAGTAATAACACCAGGAGGCAGCTCTGATGAAAACTCACACTCACACGAGCTTTTAAATCTCTGCACAAAATTCAATTTAAACCAGCAAATAATAGAGCCTACTAGACTGGAGAATACACTAGACCTCATCTTCACTAACAATGATGATCTGATAAGAAATGTCACCATATCAAAAACAATATACTCAGATCACAACATAATTGAGGTTCAGACATGTATGCCTGGAGCCCCAGACCGACATAATGAGACTAGTCACGATGGAGCATTCACCAAATTCAACTTCAATAACAAAAACATAAAGTGGGACCAAGTAAACCAAGTCCTAACCGATATAAGCTGGGAAGATATACTAAGCAACACAGACCCCAACTTATGCCTAGAACAGATTAACTTGGTGGCACTCGATGTATGTACAAGGCTTATTCCTCTAAGAAAAAGGAGGAGTAGATGTAAAATAGAGACAGGCGCTCCCTTTACAGGCGACGGAAAAGAATAACAGAGCGGCTAAAAGAGGTCAATATATCTGAAATGCGTAGGGAGACACTGGTCAGAGAAATAGCAAGCATCGAACTTAAGCTAAAGGAATCTTATAGGAGTCAGGAATCGCGGGAAGAACTAAAAGCCATAAGTATTTCTTCTCCTATGCCAAATCAAAGTCGAGACCAACGTCCAGTATTGGGCCCCTACTTAAACAAGATGGATCCTACACAGATGACAGCAAGGAAATGAGTGAGCTACTCAAGTCCCAATATGACTCAGTTTTTAGCAAGCCGCTAACCAGACTGAGAGTCGAAGATCAAAATGAATTTTTTATGAGAGAGCCACAAAATTTGGTTAACACAAGTCTATCCGATGTTATCCTGACGCCAAATGACTTCGAACAGGCGATAAATGACATGCCCATGCACTCTGCCCCAGGGCCAGACTCATGGAACTCCGTGTTTATCAAGAACTGCAAGAAGCCCCTATCAAGAGCCTTTTCCATCCTATGGAGAGGGAGCATGGACACGGGGGTCGTCCCACAGTTACTAAAAACAACAGACATAGCCCCACTCCACAAAGGGGGCAGTAAAGCAACAGCAAAGAACTACAGACCGATAGCACTAACATCCCATATCATAAAAATCTTTGAAAGGGTCCTAAGAAGCAAGATCACCACCCATCTAGAAACCCATCAGTTACACAACCCAGGGCAACATGGGTTTAGAACAGGTCGCTCCTGTCTGTCTCAACTATTGGATCACTACGACAAGGTCCTAAATGCACTAGAAGATACAAAGAATGCAGATGTAATATATACAGACTTTGCAAAAGCCTTCGACGAGTGTGACCATGGCGTAATAGCGCACAAAATGCGTGCTAAAGGAATAACAGCAAAAGTCGGTCGATGGATCTATAATTTCCTCACTAACAGAACACAGAGAGTAGTCGTCAACAGAGTAAAGTCCGAGGCAGCTACGGTGAAAAGCTCTGTTCCACAAGGCACAGTACTCGCTCCCATCTTGTTCCTCATCCTCATATCCGACATAGACAAGGATGTCAGCAACAGCACCGTGTCTTCATTTGCAGATGACACACGAATCTGCATGACAGTGTCTTCCATTGCAGACACTGCAAGGCTCCAGGCGGACATCAACCGAATCTTTCAGTGGGCTGCAGAAAACAATATGAAGTTCAACGATGAGAAATTTCAATTACTCAGATATGGTAAACACGAGGAAATTAAATCTTCATCAGAGTACAAAACAAATTCTGGCCACAAAATAGAGCGAAACACCAACGTCAAAGACCTGGGAGTGATCATGTCGGAGGATCTCACCTTCAAGGACCATAACATTGTATCAATCGCATCTGCTAGAAAAATTACAGGATGGATAATGAGAACCTTCAAAACTAGGGAGGCCAAGCCCATGATAACACTCTTCAGGTCACTTGTTCTATCTAGGCTGGAATATTGCTACACACTAAAAGCACCTTTCAAGGCAGGAGAAATTGCTGACCTAGAAAATGTACAGAGAACCTTCACGGCGCGCATAACGGAGATAAAACACCTCAATTACTGGGAGCGCTTGAGATTCCTAAAACTGTATTCCCTGGAACGCAGGCGGGAGAGATACATGTTATATACACACGGAAAATCCTAGAGGGACTAGTACCGAACTTGCACACGAAAATCACTCACTACGAAAGCAAAAGACTTGGCAGACGATGCAACATCCCCCCAATGAAAAGCAAAGGTGTCACTAGCACGTTAAGAAACCATACAATAAGTGTCAGGGGCCCGAGACTGTTCAACTGCCTCCCAGCATACATAAGGGGGATTACCAACAGACCCCTCGCAGTCTTCAAACTGGCACTGGACATGCACCTAAAGTCGGTTCCTGACCAGCCGGGCTGTGGCTCGTACGTTGGTTTGCGTGCAGCCAGCAGCAACAACCTGGTTGATCAGGCTCTGATCCACCAGGATGCCTGGTCACAGACCGGGCCGCGGGGGCGTTGACCCCCGGAACTCTCTCCAGGAAAACTCCAGGTATATATATATATATATATATATATATATATATATATATATATATATATATATATATATATATGTATATATATATATATATATATATATATATATATATATATATATATATATATATATATATATATATATATATATATATATATATATATATATATATATATATATATATATATATATATATATATATATATATATATATATATATATATATATATAATATACGTAGTAGGTTGGTAGACAGCAACCACCCAGGGAAGTACTACCGTCCTGCCAGATGACTGTGAAACAGAAACCTGTAACTGTTTTGCATGATGGTAGGATTGCTGGTTTCTTTTTCTGTCTCATAAACACGCTAGATAACAGGGATATCTTGCTACTCCTACTTACACTTTGGTCACACTTCACAGACACGCACATGCATATATATATACATACATCTAGGTTTTTCTCCTTTTTCTAAATAGCTCTTGTTCTTCTTTATTTCTTCTATTGACCATGGGGAAGTGGAAAAGAATCTTTCCTCCGTAAGCCATGCGTGTCGTATGAGGCGACTAAAATGCCGGGAGCAATGGGCTAGTAACCCCTTCTCCTGTAGACATTTATTAAAAAAGAGAAGAAGAAAAACTTTATAAAACTGGGATGCTTAAATGTGCGTGGATGTAGTGCAGATGACAAGAAACAGATGATTGCTGATGTTATGAATGAAAAGAAGTTGGATGTCCTGCCCCTAAGCGAAACAAAGCTGAAGGGGGTAGGGGAGTTTCAGTGGGGGGAAATAAATGGGATTAAATCTGGAGTACCTGAGAGAGTTAGAGCAAAGGAAGGGGTAGCAATAATGTTGAATGATCAGTTATGGAAGGAGAAAAGAGAATATGAATGTGTAAATTCAAGAATTATGTGGATTAAAGTAAAGGTTGGATGCGAGAAGTGGGTCATAATAAGCGTGTATGCACCTGGAGAAGAGAGGAATGCAGAGGAGAGAGAGAGATTTTGGGAGATGTTAAGTGAATGTATAGGAGCCTTTGAACCAAGTGAGAGAGTAATTGTGGTAGGGGACATAAATGCTAAAGTAGGAGAAACTTTTAGAGAGGATGTGGTAGGTAAGTTTGGGGTGCCAGGTGTAAATGATAATGGGAGCCCTTTGATTGAACTTTGTATAGAAAGGGGTTTAGTTATAGGTAATGCATATTTTAAGAAAAAGAGGATAAATAAGTATACAAGATATGATGTAGGGCGAAATGACAGTAGTTTGTTGGATTATGTATTGGTAGATAAAAGACTGTTGAGTAGACTTCAGGATGTACATGTTTATAGAGGGGCCACAGATATATCAGATCACTTTCTAGTTGTAGCTACACTGAGAGTAAAAGGTAGATGGGATACAAGGAGAATAGAAGCATCAGGGAAGAGAGAGGTGAAGATTTATAAACTAAAAGAGGAGGCAGTTAGGGTAAGATATAAACAGCTATTGGAGGATAGATGGGCTAATGAGAGCATAGGCAATGGGGTCGAAGAGGTATGGGGTAGGTTTAAAAATGTAGTGTTAGAGTGTTCAGCAGAAGTTTGTGGTTACAGGAAAGTGGGTGCGGGAGGGAAGAGGAGCGATTGGTGGA
>NC_091338.1:22318387-22355887 GCF_038502225.1 Cherax quadricarinatus
ATATATATATATATATATATATATATATATATATATATATATATAATATATAATATATATGTATATATATATATTGTATATAATATATATATATATATATATATAATGTATATAATATATATATATATATATATATATATATATATATATATATATCAAGAAGTTAGTGCCCGAACTCTTGAGAGACTTGGTAGGAGCTCAAGACCCCAGGTTTACTGAAGCAGCAGTTCGGTGGGACACCCTTACGGACTCCTCCAGTAGACCAGCTCCTCCAAAACAGCACAAACAGTCCCACTGGGACAAACCGATCATGGAAAAAATCGCCAACACAATGCTCTCCAATGCTTCCGGAAAGAACAAAGCTCGTCTCCGGGCAGTGAAGGCACCACACTCAGGAGATTTCCTGTTAGCTGTTCCCAATTCCTCCCTGGGCACCCGTCTCCACCCACAGGCCATTCGGATTGGTGTTGCTCTTCGCCTAGCCGCCCCCATCCTCACCGAACATAGGTGTATTTGCGGCAGGGCGACAGCTGATCAATTCGGACTTCATGGTCTCGTGTGCCACACAGCAGATGGTAAGTATGCCAGACATGAGGAGATCAATGACATAATAAAGAGAAGCCTCGCTACAGCCCGTTGCCCAGCTCAACGGGAACCCCTAGTACAGAGGTCTGATGGAAGTCAAAAACGTCCTGATGGAGCCACTATCCTACCCTGGAAGGATGGAAAGCAGATTGCCTGGGACTACACCTGTGCTGCCACATTGGCAGACACCTACTTGCCATACTCCGTAGTGGAAGGGGGTGGAGCTGCCAGCCACAGGGAGACCCAGAAGATCCAAAAATATGAAGACCTTCCCCCTTGCTATAACTTCATTCCAATAGGGTCGGAGGCCCTTGGAGCATGGGGCAAGTGTGCTCTAAAGTTCCTCAAAGAGCTGGGTGAAAAGCTAATCATAGAAACCAAGGACCACAGGGCGACCAGCTTCCTCTTTCAGAGACTCAGTGTTGCGATCCAGAGAGGAAATGCCTGCAGCATTCTGGGCACGCGGCCCACCGCAGGGGAGCTGGACGAAGTATTCGAGATGTAGCTCTGAGTTACCTATGTTGTTTTACTTTCTGTTTTATTTTTGTGAATGTTTGGCCAATGTATTTTGTCTTTAAATAAAACATACTTTAAATATAGGAGGTGGTAGGAGAAAATTCTCAAGCAGCTTCAGGGAGAACCTTGAGTTTTCCCTGAAGCAAGTTTATTCTTTTCTCTGAGGATAAGGGTCCCCAGGACAGTTCTAGAGGTGGTACCTCCCTATATTTTTTTATATAATATATATATATATATATATATATATATATATATATATATATATATATATATATATATATATATATATATATATATATATATATATAGGTATTTTTCGTTTATTATAATCTAAAAATTAATGATTTTGTACTAAAAGAACCTTAAGAACAAGCGCAATTTAATTTAGCCTAATCGAACTAAATATATTTTAGATAAATTTACAATAATTTAATAATAAACAAACACAATGTATTATATTTTTTTTTCGTTAGGTTCAGAAATATTTTGCAAAATTTATGCATACACAAATTTTCGCTTGTCTTATTCTGCAAAAAGAACGTTGCAATTTAAGCCAAAATCGCAAGTTTTACTTATACGGCACGACATATATATTTGTGGCTTTCAGGAGGCATCTGCCTCAAAAGTTGGGAAATCTGTTCACAAGCCATTTTCTTCCAATCCTGGGCACACCAGCGAGCAAGTATGACTTTCAAGCTCCTGTATGTTCTGACCTCACAAACGATTTTTATATCAATGAACCACACAGAAACAAGCGGGTATTTATAGAGAAAGATCGCATTCAGCGGGATTTGAAACCCCATCTGAGAAAGTTGGCAAGGTTCCCCTAGTGACGCTGTAAACCGCTTGGTGCAGTGTTACTATAAGTATTATTCAGAGGGCTGAGGAGGGGTTGTTAAGGTGTTTCGGACATTTAGAGAGGTTGAAACAAATTAGGATGACTTGGAGAATGTATTCATCTATAGTGGAGGACAGGAATAGTGTAGACTGTAGTGTATGTTCATAACGCAGTTAAATATTAACACTGAGGTTTGAATGGAATCAGAGGAAGCATTTACAAATCAACATATAGAAGCTAATATCCCAATTTCTTCAGTAACAATTGTGAAACTGGAACATACACAGCCATTTACTCACCTTCTTTAGCAATGAGAATTTTGATACATTAAATTAACTTCACATCACCATACTCAAAGGTAACAAGGTTCTCTATTAGACTAAAGTCACCAGTTTCTCAAACCTGTGATTTACCTCAGCTGCTCCACAACATCGTATAAACTTTTCTGTTTGTTTGAGCAAAATCTTGGTACGATTCGCCAGAATCCTGACAGCTGTCACGAGATTTTTGCTGAAATTTAGCTGGCATCAACAGAAACGCTTTCTAGAAAGTAGTCTTAAGTCAAAGTCTTTCTCTGTTCAAAAGACATAGTGGTTGTTTTCTCCTGAGATTTTTATGCAGCTGACGTGTAACAACGCTGTTCAGAGCTGATCTGGAAATCCACTACAGCTGCTTTTTTTTAAGCTACCAATATAATGATCCACTCCAGCTTCAGGAAAAAAATAGTCCTGGAACCATTGTTGCTGCATTATGGAGAGTAGACCACAATTGCTGTGTATTATTTTTGCTGCATTATGGATATTAGATCACAACTGCTGTGCAACATTGTTGTTTCGTAACGGATATTAGATCACGATTGTTGTGTAACATTGTTGCTGCATTACGGATATTTGACCGCAATTGTTGTGAAATTTTTGCCTTATTTTCCTCCTTTTTCTGCATGGTATATATTCTTGTACCACTGTCACTTTGCTAAAGTAAATTCATCTTCAGAGAATACTTTGCTCGTCTACTGACAGAAGTGCTGAGGGACAGCCCCTAGGAAGCAAGTAGGGACTGCAGACAAGTGCTGAGACAGCCCCTAGGTAGCAAGAAAGGACTACTGCGAGAAGTGCTGAGGTACAGCCCGTAGGTAGCAAGAAGGGACTACTGAGAGAAGTGTTAAGGGACAGCCCCTAGGTAGCAAGAAGGGACTACTGACAGAAGTGCTGAGGGACAGCCCCTAGCTAGCAAGAAGAGACTACTGACAGAAGTACTGAGGGACAGCCCCTAGGTAGCAAGAAAGGACTACTGACAGAAGTGCTGAGGGACAGCCCCTAGGTAGCAAGAAGGGACTACTGACAGAAGTGCTGAGGGACAGCTCCTAGGTAGCAAGAAGGGACTACTGACAGAAGTACTGAGGGACACCCCCTAGGTAGCAAGTAGGGACTACTGACAGAAGTGCTTAGGGAAAGCCCCTAGGTAGCAAGTAGGGACTACTGACAGAAGTGCTGAGGGAAAGCCCCTAGGTAGCAAGAAGGGACTACTGACAGAAGTGCTGAGGGACAGCCCCTAGGTAGCAAGAAGGGACTACATGGAAGCCCCTCAGAAGTTGCATTATCTAATTATCGGTGATGAAGGGGATGGAGCCATTCAGGTGCGACACTCAGAAATTATCGCATTTAAAACACTATTTCAATTTTTGCAATTTCTTCCAAAATAGCATAATAAGACACAATCAGGCAGAAATAAATCAAAACACATCTAGAAATTCGCAAGTTTAAAGCTAATAAGGACAGTACAAGGTAAATAAGTAATTAACTAATTTTGATTTAAGCTTCTTATTCATGATTTTTTATCAATGGTCGTGAGGGCACACAAACGTTAAATTATATTATGTTGATAAATGGTTCAGAGAACCGACAAGTTGATAAATTAGACATAATGTACAACACTTGGGTATTTTTAATGAGGAAACATTTCGCCACACAGTGACTTCATGAGTCCATTAACTCACTTTGACTTTTTTTGATTATGAGATATATTATAACTGGCACATCAAAAATTTCCTTCCTTTGAGGAAAATACATCAGAAATAAAAGTGACATATTGGCACCTAGACAACCGTAAATTTGAGAAAACAAGCTTCCAGACAACCCTGAATTAGGAAAAACAAGTTGCCAGACAACCCTAAAATAGAAAAAACAAGATTCCAGACAACCCTAAAATAGAAAAAAACAAGCCTCCAGACAACCCTAAATTAGAAAAAACAAGCTTCCAGACAACCCTAAATTAGAAAAAACAAGCCTCCAGACAACCCTAAATTAGAAAAAACAAGCTTCCAGACAACCCTAAATTAGAAAAAACAAGCCTCCAGACAACCCTAAATTAGAAAAAACAAGCTTCCAGACAACCCTAAATTAGAAAAAACAAGCTTCCAGACAACCCTAAATTAGTAAACAAAAGCTTCCAGCTAAGACACACCAGCGTTTACGGTTTGAAGCGGATCAGAAAAAGAATCTCTAGTTATAACATAGGGAAGCAAGTTAATAAAATCAGCAAATTCAAATTTACACAGATCAAAATAAATGCCAAACTTTGTTTTAATAAAACCCGCAAATGGTGATAGGTTGAAGCCGACCAGGAGAGTCATTCTCCAGTAATTAATATGAAACCAAGTATTCAAAAAAAAAAAAAAAAAAAGTAAAATTTCAAATTCGCATCAACTCATTCTTTCTTACAGAACCATTATTAATATTTTGAAGCCGATCAGAAGCAGTTTTTAATTACTGAATGCAAATATTTATCACTATTTATTCAGCTGCATTGCCAAATTGGTACCTATGCCACAGAAAAAATAGCGCCATACCCGTGATGAAAATCTGCAGCCCATCAGAAGAGGCATTCCCCAGTTACGGCACTAATTCCAGGTTTAATGAACGTATTTTCAGGCATATAAGGCGCACAAGCATATAAGGCGCACAAGCATTTAAGGTATAAAAGCCGATGTTTCCAAGGAGTTGCTTAAGAGTAATCCAAAACCTATCCTTCCCCCTGACCTTAAGCATATAAGGCGCAGGGTGATCTTCCAAAATTTGGTGTGGGGAAAAAAAACGAAAAACATGGTATTTTACTATTTTGACAAATTTTCCCGCACACAAAACTTAATAGGCACTATACTGACCTTAAGATGCATCAGCCATTAAATATTGAATCCATTCAGACGAGGGGAAGTGAACTTTAACGAATGCAATTTACTGGGAATAAAAATTCCTCCCAAGTTTACATATAAAATATAGATAAATTGCTCAGAGTATTTTTATTGTGGCTTCGTCAGTCCAGTACAGAGAAGAATGATTATAGATCGGAATGAGTTTTAGGTAATCACACCCTCAGCCTGGATTGATCACGCCGACTTCAGGATGAGGGACTAATTACTTCAAACTCCTTCTGCTCTTGAACCATTCTTTTCTGCATCGGACTGAGGAAAACACTGTTGTGAAACTTTTCCACGATAAAGATACCTAAGTGTTGCACAAGTGCCTCATTCATCATTCTTCACACTTGAATTTCATTCAGCATTCTTCACATTTGAATTTCATTCATAATTCTTCACACTTGAATTTCATTCATCATACTTCACATTTGAATTTCATTCATAATTTTTCACACTAGAATTTCTCTCTCCATCGTTGTCGACTTGCGGAAGCCATTCTGGTATGCTGGGAGTCGGTTCAGAAACCCTGGTCATAGGCCACCTGTGCATGCCAGTTATTCCAAGAATCTGGTTCTCGTTAAGATACACAAACACCGAAAATTTGAAGGCGATCGAATGAGGCGTTATCGAGTTATGAGAGACAGAAAAATGAGAGGCTGAAAGAAGACAAAGAGAAGAAAGAAAATCTGGCAACCACTTTAGGTCCTCCATTGGAGTTGGCTAATTATTCTTTACAGCTAATTAAATACCATTGAAGATATTTGTATTAGTAACGAGGTGATGGTTGGATGATAATAATGGTTGTAAGAATGTAAAGGTTTTGGTTATGTAATGGTGTGGTAGCACTGATGTGTTGTTACATGCATCAGTGAACAGTAAAATAGAGTAAAATCATAACAGATGTTCCCCCTGCAATCAAGTTACTCTTATATTTTAGCAAAACATATTATTTCGAACAATTTTGAGAGCTGTGTACAAATCATTCTCTACAAGTATTTAACATGGAATATTCCAGGAGAGACTGACCTAGAATTCCGTGAGTTGCATACATCAAGTTGGGGCGAGAAGCACAGACAATATCTAGAACCTGGCAGCGTTAATGCCGGCAATAGAATGCGGAGAGGGCAAGCATCGACGAGAGGTGGAAAGGCAGGAAGCTCTCTGAGCAAGCAAGAGAGCACAGGCAGGACGAGCTCTCGGCTAGCAGAAGCCAAATAAGAAGAGCTCTGAGACCAGCAGCAGAACACATGCAACAAGAGCACTGAGCCCAGTTCGGGAACACAAACAGCTAGTGCTCTGAGCCTAGCAAGAGAGGACAGGCAACTAGAGCTCTGATCCCAGCAGGGAAGCCTAGCCAACAGGAGCTCTGTGCCCGGCTCTGAGAGACATACTGGTAGATGGAAATTAGTTGGCATGCATCCCAGAGGCAAAACAAACACTGCACTGCTCTGTGAACGCAGAGAAACGGAAACAAACATTCATCTCCCTGACGTTCGTTCAGTGGTACGGCAGACTATACTCTGCTGCACCAGACAATAGGCGTTGCCTGAAACACATGACTGAGTATCCTTCACTTTCGTGAGGTTCAGAATGTAATGTATTCTGAAATGCCTCGTGGCACCTTGACTAAGCCACTTCATTCCTGATTCAAGAACACTCGTCCTGCTCGACAAGATTTCATTACAAAGACTTATTAGAAAAAAACTTTTTCTTTTGACTGCTTGAGAGTCTGTTCAGCTTCTTGAAGGATTATAGAACTTGAGGTTGAGGAGTCATTTGCCAGTGGAGGTGTGTGACACTGTCTTCTAAGATGATAAAAAGATGTCTGGGTCTACTCCGGAGACCTTTGAACTAAGAGACTGTGACCTGCTCAAACACACTATGTTGTGAGGAATTTTCTACACTGGACAAAGTGCTTTTAACACAATTTAGTGCTATCACAACATTAGGTGGCTTACTGGTGTGTCAGGATGATGACATTGCTGTGTTAACGTGCTTATAGTGCCGTGTCACTGGGCTTACGTTGCCGTGTCAGGAAGAGCTCAGTCTCTCTCTCTATCTCTCTCTATTATTTTCTCGCCCTTTTCTTATGGTCTAGCTTCTATTCCTCTTCATTCCACCTTCCTCCATTAGTATGCTCCCCCCCTACAAAAAATGGAGCTTCTAGCCTATAATGGGATTACGATAGCAGCCAATCACCAAAGAAAACAAAAAATACAATGAAAATTAAAAGCCAATTAATTCTTTTTAAATTAGTTTAAAAAAAAATACGGCGGTAATAATTCCTGCCGAATGAAGATATAATAATTATCAGATTAACTATTTTTGCTATAAGAAAAAATAATATTTTATCTAAGTAATAAGTGATAAAATTTAACCGGTTGCTGAAGAAATCTTGCAAACAGCGATGGAGTAGTGCTTGCAAGAAACCTTTGTGCAAGTCAGGTCTGACGAGCAGTCAACTCTACTCAGTTTGCCACTGGCGAGGGAACTACACAATTACCCCCGCCCCCCCGACCCTCCCTACACACCAATCGTTAAAATAAGATGCCAGACACATTAAGCAATTTTCCTAAATTTACTTGTAACAAATAAGTGAGCTGTAGATATAAATCCAGATGTACTGATATACCCTTAGTTTTTAAAGAGGTGGGCCTGTAAGCCAGCGGAAGGACTCGGTCAGATGACCAAAGCACCAGCGGCGAGTCATCATATGAGAAAGACCTGCGTCACGAAACGCTTGTCCTATTTCCTGACAAACCTTACCTGCTCTTGTAAACCTTCCTGGGGCCTAGTTCCTAGGCTTTTAGTGTATCCATATGGTCTTGCGCTACTGTTCGGAAGATGGATATGGGGTGCACAATAAACTAGCTACTTCGGTGGCAAAGTCTAAAATACCTAAATCAATCGTCAGTCCTGGTTCAAGCCAATAGTTGATGAAATTGATGTCATGCTATGTAATCACAATTATACAGTTCAATTATTATAGTTGCCACCGGTTTAGTTATTTACACTTTTCTTTTTTCATAAACAATGGCTTTAACAAGATAGTTTATGAGAGGCAACAACTGTTAATAACACTTAAACACAACATTTATTGGTCCAAGCAAAAATGGTTTAACCAACAATTGGAATTCCTAAGTATTAAGAGGAGGATGCTGTGAATGGAGACTATAGCATGTTGAGGACTTGTTTGTTTGTGTGTGTGTGTGTGTGTGTGTGTGTGTGTGTGTGTGTGTGTGTGTGTGTGTGTGTGTGTGTGTGTGTGTGTGTGTGTGTGTGTATGTGTGTGTACTCACCTAGTTGTGGTTGTAGGGGTCGAGTCATAGCTCCTGGTGTGTGTGTGTGTATGTGTGTGTTTGTACTCACCTATTTGTGGTTGCAGGGGTCGATTCATAGCTTCTGGGCCCCGCCTCTTCACTGGTAGCTACTTGGTCGACTCTCCTCTGCACCTAGAGCTATTTCATGCTACGACTATGTTAAACTTTATTCGGCATATGTCGCACTCCTATGTAGGCTGCCTCCCGAGCAGCGAACCAGATTCTAAGAATTTAACGATCAATACGGGCCCCGTCGTTATATCAGTACCTTGGTTCATCGGCCAACCACAGGCAAGCCTACCAGAGCTGTGAAACAATGTGGTTCACTTGTTACGCGAGTTTTGGCAGACTTGTCTCGGCTGCTGGACTTTCACCGTGTTTTGTCTGGCTCTTGCATTTTGCCTCCTTTGATCACCGTGTTGAACACTTGCTCCTACATTACTGTACGATATTGTGAATACCTGGAGTTTACCGGGAGAGGATTTTGGAGCTCAATGCCCCTGCAGCCCGGTCTGTGACCAGGCCTCGTGGTGGATTAGGGCATGATCATCCAGGCTATTACTGTACATTTGTATATACCAGCTTGCTTATTTGGCAAAGGAAGTGAAAAGTCATAACTTCTGTTGTCTTTTGCATGTTCCACGATTTATCACATTACAGGGTGCGCAGGCCATTCTGCACCTGATTTTGTAATACTATATATGGATCCTGCTTCTACTGCATCAGTCTCCAGATTATTCCAATTCCTGACAACTCTATCACTGAAGAAATACTTCTTAACATCCCTGTGACTCATATGAGTTTCAACTTCCAGTTGTGACCCCTCGTTGCTGTGTCCCATCTCTGAAACATTCCGTCCCCATCCACCCTGTCAGTTCCTCAGTATTTTATGTTATCATGTTCTCCCCTATCCCTCCTGTCCTCCAGTGTCGTCAGGTTGATTTCCCTTAACCTCTCCTAGTGAGGCATACCCCTCAGCTATGGGACTAGTCTTGCTGCAAATTGCACTTTAACTTCTTAACGTGCTTGACCAGGTACGGGATCAGTACTGGTGTTGCACACTCCAATATGGGCCTGACGTACACAATGCACAGTTTGTTGAATGATTCCTTACTCAGGTGTCGAAATACTATTCTGAGGTTTCCCAGGCAGCAATATGATGCAGCAGTTACTTGGTTTGATATGCACCTCAGTACATGTACTCTGAATGATACTCATCTCAAGATTCTTTATTTTGAGTGATATTTGCAGCATCTGACCCCCTACTATGTAGGATTCTGCATTGTTGTAATAATAATATTATAAAATAGTGTTTGTAGTGTAGTGGAAAAGCTCCACGGACGTGATTTAGACACGTCCAACTAAGAGAGGCAGTGGCAAGGAAGCAGTTGCTGGAAAGAAGTGTCAAGCTTTAGGCCATACGTTGTTTTTGGTGATTTTGTTTTTATTCTTATGGTATGGGTATGGCCCTGGTATTTATGTGGGGACTGTTTGAGAGTTTGGAGAGTACATAAATAGCTTTTTTTTGGCCTCTAGGCTAAAGGCCGACAGAAGCGTGGGGTCAAGGAGACCCAGCATTTTCGTATGACCTAATTTTAAATAACTACTGGCAGTGTACTAGTGAGTTTTTGGTAAGATGTAGAAAGTGGAATAGACAGGTTTTATGTTCAGTAGTGTTGATGACAATGTAGTGTATAATTCTGCATATGTAAGTTTATCTGTCCTTCCTGGTTATCAACCTATTTAGAGCTTTTTGTGAAGTAACAAGCTTGGACCTAGGGTTGCGTATTTTTTAATATTTGTCATATGCCCCTAGACAAGGCTTTAACCCCTGGGCGCCCAGCAAGTTTACGTAACAGCGCCCTCGTGTGTACTACGTCAGCGGTCTTTTTTACCTTCAATTTTTATGACTTTGCACTTGATGGAATTAAACTCTAAGAGCCAATTATTGGACCAAGCTTGCAGCATGTCTAAATCTCTTTGTAGTCCTACCTGATCCTTGTCCGCTTGAATTCTCCGCATTAGCTTCACATCTGCAAACAGGGACACCTCTGAATCTACCCCTTCCGTCACGTCACTCACATATATCAGAAACAGCAACGGCCCTCGAACTGACCCTTGTGTGGAATAAAAGCCTTCTGAAATGAACTGAACTCTCAGATAAGACTCAACATGTGGGTGGGGGGGGGGAAAGATTACTGGGGACAGGCGAAGACTAGCAATGGAGATGAATGTCCTGACATGGGCAGACACATCTATTACCATTTGTGGCCAGAAAAAATTTTTTGTTAGTTTTTGCCAAAGATTCTTTTCTACCATATAGCCCCTCAAAGTGTGTGCTAACGTCATGTCTCCTACAGAGTGGAACCACTAATACATGTTTAGTTCTCTATACTTGATGTTTTCCAGAACGAGGTAGTGAAATCTTCGATATTATAGGAGAACGAGTTGTATAAACAGCTTTATTAATATCTACTGTCCCGAGATAAGCAGTATCAATAATTTCATAATTATCTATTGGCCACGTATTATAATATAGGGTAACAACAAGTATGAGGCTTAAGAGAAGGTGTGTATCCTCTGATATACCTTCGTATTCGTATTCCTCTACACTTTTCCGTGTGAGTAGTTCAGTTGAAAGCTGGACCTATTACAAGGAGGACCCAGGGCTTTGTATTAAACCTCAACCAGAGCAACGACGTCTCTCCTTCCGATCCTTCACACTCCCACAATCGACCCACAACACAGTGCTCGACTAGTCACAAGTGCTTCACCCTGCCAATGCTCGGAAAAAAATATCAACAGCAAATCGGAGTACAAAGAGACACTCCCGATTTCTCACAGCTCAGGATCCAGGACGAGGTCTCTGTATGAGGATGATACTGCCTTGGTTTCCTACCAAATAGACTTTGTAGTCCCGGGCCATCTTCGAGACGCAGCCCCTCGGTCTTATTGACCAGCGTCTGTGCAATGTGCATTGACTGCAGCACAATCACTGCTGTAAACTGTTCTGGTAACGAATTGTTTGCTTGCAAAAACTAATGGTTCATCACAAATTTTACCCAGCATTAATACATCATTTCCGACTAGAAATTGAGAGCCACGAATGGAAGAAATTACTAGAAAATCTCATGGGCAAATATTTTGTGAAATATTTAATAAACAGTGTGAATAGAGATTAGCTATAGCCCTGCCAGAAGCCTCTAACATTGACTCCAGTGAAGGTGAAAGATGAAACTACCCAGAAGATTGCAACGAGGTACATAATGTACCAGAGTGACCGAAGAAGAAAACGTCATATAAAGAAACTGTATGGTTCATTGTAACTAGCGGTGCTGTACAAGGAGTATATTTTTGTTTGGAATAGAGTACTGATTAGATGTTCAGTATACGTTCAGGGCATTAATGTTATGGTACTATAAATACTGTAAATAATACACAGACTCAAATGGACTTAAATTAATTCGTCTGACTTTTTAGGGGTTATCCTAGGGAATTTATATAAATGTTACTATGTATGCTAAATGTAATCACCTAAATCGGTGTAACTATACCTGTGTACCCATACCTCAATAAACTTACTAATCGACCTTGAACGTCTCCCGGTTGGCAAATTTGCAAGGTTGCCTGACCTGCACCAGCCCAGGTCAGGGAGCAAGAGATTGTAGCTGGGGTCAAGAAGTCTAATTCGGCAGCCCATAGCTTGTCATCGGTCGCATGTTTACAAGGTGTTTCAAGAGGCTTATTGATTCAGTAACACAAACATTTTGAAAAAAATCACAGTTCTCCAGCTAATTCTTGCCGGGAACTAAACAAAAAAGGTACAGGCTGTTTTACTCACCATCTTTAGTGATGAGAATTTTGATACATTAAATTAACTTCACATCACCATACTCAAAGGTAACAAGGTTCTCTACCAGACTAAAGTCACCAGTTTCTCAAAACTGTGATTTACCTCAGCTGCTCCACAACATCGTATAAACTTTTCTGTTTGTTTGAGCAAAATCTTGGTACGATTCGCCAGAATCCTGACAGCTGTCACGAGATTTTTGTTGAAATTTAGCTGGCATCAACAGAAACGCTTTCTAGAAAGCAGCCTTAAGTCAAAGTATTTTCCCTGTTCACAAGACATAGTGGCTGTTTTCTCCTGAGATTTTTATGCAGCTGACGTGTAACAACGCTGTTCAAAGCTGATCTGGAAATCCACTACAGCTGCTTTTTTTTAAGCTACCAATATAATGATCCGCTCCAGCTTCAGGAAAAAAAAAAGTCCTGGAACCATTGTTGCTGCATTATGGACAGTAGACCACAATTGCTGTGTATTATTTTGCTGCATTATGGATATTAGATCACAACTGCTGTGCAACATTGTTGTTTCGTAACGGATATTAGATCACGATTGTTGTGTAACATTGTTGCTGCATGACGGATATTTGACCGCAATTGTTGTGAAATTTTTGCCTTCTTTTCCTCCTTTTTCGTCTTGGTATATATTTTTGTACCACTGTCACTTTGCTACAGTAAATTCATCGTCAGAGAAGAGAATACTTTGCTCGTCTACTGACAGAAGTGCTGAGGGCCAACCACTAGGAAGCAAGAAGGGACTACTGACGAAAGTGCTGAGGGACAGCCCCTAGGTAGTAAGAAGGGACTACTGACGAAAGTGCTGAGGGACAGCCCCTAGGTAGCAAAAAGAGACTACTGAGAAAAGTGCTGAGGGACAGTCCCTAGGTAGCAAGAAGGGACTACTGACAGAAGTGCTGAGGGACAGCCCCTAGGCACCAAGAAGGGACTACTGACAGAAGCGCTGAGAGACAGCCCCTAGGACTACTGACAGAAGTGCTGAGGGACAAAGCCTAAGTAGCAAGAAAGGACTACTGACAGAGTGCTGAGGGACAGCCCCTAGGTAGCAAGAAGGCACTACTGACGAAAGTGCTGAGGGAGAGCCCCTAGGTAGTAAGAAGGGACTACTGACGAAAGTGCTGAGGGACAGCCCCTAGGTAGTAAGAAGGGACTACTGACGAAAGTGCTGAGGGACAGCCCCTAGGTAGCAAAAAGAGACTACTGAGAAAAGTGCTGAGGGACAGTCCCTAGGTAGCAAGAAGGGACTACTGACAGAAGTGCTGAGGGACAGCCCCTAGGCACCAAGAAGGGACTACTGACAGAAGCGCTGAGAGACAGCCCCTAGGACTACTGACAGAAGTGCTGAGGGACAAAGCCTAAGTAGCAAGAAAGGACTACTGACAGAAGTGCTGAGGGACAGCCCCTAGGTAGCAAGAAGGCACTACTGACACAAGTGCTGAGGGACAGCCCCTAGGTGGTAAGAAGGGACTACTGACTGAAGTGCTGAGCGACAGCCCCTAGGTAGCAAGAAAGGACTACTGACAGAAGTGCTGAGGGACAGCCCCTAGGTAGCAAGAAGGGATTACTGACACAAGTGCTGAGGGACAGCCCCTAGGAAGCAAGAAGGGACTACTGACTGAAGTGCTGAGCGACAGCCCCTAGGCACCAAGAAGGGACTACTGGCAGAAGCGCTGAGGGACAGCCCCTAGGACTCCTGACAGAAGTGCTGAGGGACAAAGCCTAAGTAGCAAGAAGGGACTACTGACTGAAGTGCTGAGGGACAGCCCCTAGGTAGCAAGAAGGCACTACTGACGAAAGTGCTGAGGGACAGCCCCTAGGTGGTAAGAAGGGACTACTGACGAAAGTGCTGAGGGACAGCCCCTAGGTAGTAAGAAGGGACTACTGACGAAAGTGCTGAGGGACAGCCCCTAGGTAGCAAGAAGAGACTACTGAGAAAAGTGCTGAGGGACAGTCCCTAGGTAGCAAGAAGGGACTACTGACAGAAGTGCTGAGGGACAGCCCCTAGGTAGCAAGAAGGGACTACTGACGAAAGTGCTGAGGGACAGCCCCTAGGTAGCAAGAAGGGACTACTGACGAAAGTGCTGAGGGACAGCCCCTAGGTAGCAAGAAGGCACTACTGACGAAAGTGCTGAGGGACAGCCCCTAGGTAGCAAGAAGGGACTACTGACGAAAGTGCTGAGGGACAGCCCCTAGGTAGCAAGAAGAGAGTGAGAGAAGTGCTGAGGGACAGTCCCTAGGTAGCAAGAAGGGACTACTGACAGAAGTGCTGAGGGACAGCCCCTAGGTAGCAAGAAGGGACTACTGACGAAAGTGCTGAGGGACAGCCCCTAGGTAGCAAGAAGGGACTACTGACGAAAGTGCTGAGGGACAGCCCCTAGGTAGCAAGAAGAGACTACTGATAGAAGTGCTGAGGGACAGTTCCTAGGTAGCAAGAAGGGACTACTGACAGAAGTGCTGAGGGACAGCCCCTAGGTAGCAAGAAGGGACTACTGACGAAAGTGCTGAGGGACAGCCCCTAGGTAGCAAGAAGGGACTACTGACGAAAGTGCTGAGGGACAGCCCCTAGGTAGCAAGAAGGCACTATTGACGAAAGTGCTGAGGGACAGCCCCTAGGTAGCAAGAAGGGACTACTGACGAAAGTGCTGAGGGACAGCCCCTAGGTAGCAAGAAGAGACTGAGAGAAGTGCTGAGGGACAGTCCCTAGGTAGCAAGAAGGGACTACTGACAGAAGTGCTGAGGGACAGCCCCTAGGTAGCAAGAAGGGACTACTGACGAAAGTGCTGAGGGACAGCCCCTAGGTAGCAAGAAGGGACTACTGACGAAAGTGCTGAGGGACAGCCCCTAGGTAGCAAGAAGAGACTACTGACAGAAGTGCTGAGGGACAGTCCCTAGGTAGCAAGAAGGGACTACTGACGAAAGTGCTGAGGGACAGCCCCTAGGTAGCAAGAAGGGAATACTGACGAAAGTGCTGAGGGACAGCCCCTAGGTAGCAAGAAGAGACTACTGACAGAAGTGCTGAGGGACAGGCTCTAGGTAGCAAGAAGGGACTTCTGACGAAAGTGCTGAGGGACAGCCCCTAGGTAGCAAGAAGGAACTAGTGACAGAAATGCTGAGGGACAACCCCTAGATAGCAAGAAGGGACTACTGACAGAAGTGCTGAGGGACAGCCCCTAGGTAGCAAGAAGAGACTACTGACAGAAGTGTTGAGGGACAGTCCCTAGGTAGCAAGAAGGGACTACTGACGGAAGTGCTGAGGGACAGGCTCTAGGTAGCAAGAAGGGAATTCTGACGAAAGTGCTGAGGGACAGCCCCTAGGTAGCAAGAAGGGACTACTGACTGAAGTGCTGAGGGACAGCCCCTAGGTGCCAAGAAGGGACTACTGACAGAAGTGCTGAGGGACAGCCCCTAGGTAGCAAGAACTACTGACAGAAAGGCTGAGGGACAGCCCCTATTTACCAAGAAGGCACTACTGACAGAAGTGCTGAGGGACAGTCCCTAGGTAGCAAGAAGAGAGTACTGACAGAAGTGCTGAGGGACAGCCCCTAGGTAGCAAGAAGGGACTGCTGACCAAAGTGCTGAAGGACAGGCTCTAGGCAGCAAGAAGGGACTTCTGACAAAAGTGCTGAGGGACAGCCCCTAGGTAGCAAGAAGAGACTACTGACAGAAGTGGTGAGGGACAGCCCCTAGGTAGCAAGAAGGGACTAGTGACGGAAGTGCTGAGGGACAGCCCCTAGGTAGCAAGAAGGGACTTCTGACGAAAGTGCTGAGGGACAGGCTCTAGGTAGCAAGAAGGGACTACTGACGAAAGAGCTGAGGGACAGCCCCTAGGTAGCAAGAAGGGACTACTGACGGAAGTGCTGAGGGACAGCTCCTAGGTAGCAAGAAGGGACTACTGACGGAAGTGCTGAGGGACAGCCCCTAGGTAGCAAGAAGGGACTTCTGGCGGAAGTGCTGAGGGACAGCCCCTAGGTAGCAAGAAGGGACTACTGACGGAAGTGCTGAGGGACAGCCCCTAGGTAGCAAGAAGGGACTACTGACGGAAGTGCTGAGAGACAGCCCCTAGGTAGCAAGAAGGGACTACTGACGGAAGTGCTGAGGGACAGCCCCTAGGTAGCAAGAAGGGACTACTGACGGAAGTGCTGAGGGACAGCCCCTAGGTAGCAAGAAGGGACTTCTGGCGGAAGTGCTGAGGGACAGCCCCTAGGTAGCAAGAAGGGACTTCTGGCGGAAGTGCTGAGGGACAGCTTCTAGGTAGCAAGATGGGACTACTGACGAAAGTGCTGAGGGACAATCCCTAGGTAGCAAGAAGGGACTACTGACATAAGTGCTGAGGGACAGCTCCTAGGTAGCAAGAAGGGACTGACAGAAGTGCTGAGGGACAGCCCCTAGGTAGCAAGTAGGGACTACTGACGGAAGTGCTGAGGGACAGGCTCTAGGTAGCAAGATGGGACTACTGACGAAAGTGCTGAGGGACAATCCCTAGGTAGCAAGAAGGGACTACTGACATAAGTGCTGAGGGACAGCTCCTAGGTAGCAAGAAGGGACTGACAGAAGTGCTGAGGGACAGCCCCTAGGTAGCAAGTAGGGACTACTGACGGAAGTGCTGAGGGACAGGCTCTAGGTAGCAAGAACGGACTATTGGTACTTCTCAGTTTCTCGTGTATTTTGGTCAGTATTGTCACGGTTTGTGTTGTCTTACTTCTGAGCAGAAAAATCCCTAATATGTCTGTCCTACCAGGAAAGCTTTAGTTGCAAACAAAGTAACAAGTCTTTATAGTTACTTTGCCCCTTCAGTTGTTTTTTTATTATCAAATTTGTTTAGACGTCCATAATAAACGTTTTCACTTGAAACAATATGACTTATAAAACAATACCACAGGCGGGGATAGAACCTGCGATCAGGGAGTCATAAAATTCCAAACCGACGTGCTAGTCACTGAGCTAGCTGGCTACAATAGGATTCCTCAAAATAGGTATATTTAATATACCTAGTTGGATGAATCTTATTGTACCCAACTGGCTCAGTGGCTAACGTGTCGGTCTGGAGTTTTATGACTCTCTGAACGCGAGTTCTTTCACCGCCCGTGATATGGTGCACCCAAACTATTAGCTAGTTTAGATTACCCCTGTAATGTTATTAGTCTAAATGATCTAATGAAATTTAGAAAGTGTAATTTGAATAATCTATCACTTTGGCCTCGGCTCCTATAAGATGCTTATACCCAATTACTACATAAATAGGATATAATGTAGACGAAACAATAAATCAAGCAAAATAACAGTCGAAATCAACAGGCAATTTTGAGTCTCTATTAAATTTAGCTTTTCAAAATAGTATATTTTGTCAGTAATAATTCCTCCAAAATGAGGATATATTGAAAATAATTACATCAGCTCTTTTTGCTAAAGCAAAATGTATCATCAGAAGTAATTAAGTGGTAGAACTTAGCTGGAATTTATTCACAAATTACCTGAATTTTTAAAGTGGTGGACTGGTAACCCAGTGGAAGGCTTCGGACAGATGACCAAAAGTTCCACAGTGGTGGGTGATCACATGACTGAAACTCGCTCTCGGGAAACATTCGTCCTGTTTCCTGACGAATCTTACCTAAAATAACGTAGAGGTTATGATGAGCTTGGGGAATGTGATCACAAATCACTTAGTTTCAATATATCATTGAATTACCCAGATAACTGCAATCAAATCTCTGTCCCAGATTTTCGCTTGGCCGACTTCATGGGACTGAAAAATTACTTGGGTGGGCTAAATTGGGATGTCCTGACTATGGGTCAGGTAGGTGATCTTGGTTGCCAATATGACGTTTTTCAGAGCATAGCTCTAGCTGCCAAGACAACTTTTGTTACGAGTAGGGAAATTAGATCTAACAAAAATGATCCCAAATGGATGAACAATAGATTAAAACATCTCATTGGTCAAAAGAGAGGTATATATAGGCGTATCAAAAGAGGGGATGGGCAGTTAAGAAATCAATATATTCAATTAAAGAGAGAAATAAAGAAAGGAATAAGGAAAGCAAAAAGAGATTATGAGGCTAAGGTCGCAAGGGATTCAAAGACTAACCCAAAAGGGTTCTTTCAGGTATACAGAAGTAAGATTAGGGACAAGATTGGCCCACTTAGGAGTAACTCTGGTCAGATCACTGACAGTGATAAGGATATGTGTGAAATTCTAAATACCTACTTCCTCTCAGTTTTCACCCAGGAAAATACTAGCGATATTCCTGAAATAATAGATTACGTAGAACAGGATGATAATAAACTATGTACGATTGCAGTAAGTAGTGACATGGTCCTCAGACAAATAGAGAAACTAAAACCTAACAAATCCCCAGGTCCTGAAGAACTGTTTGCAAGGGTGTTAAAGGAATGTAAAGAGAAACTTAGCATACCTTTGGCTAATCTTTTTAACATATCAGGCACTATGCCAGTTTGTAGTGATAAGTGAAAAATGGCAAATGTAATACCTATTTAAAAGGCAGGTGACAGGTCCTTGGCTTCGAACTATAGGCCAATAAGCCTTACCTCCATAGTGGGAAAATTTATGGAATCAATAATTGCCGAAGCAATTCGTAGCCATCTTGACAGGCACAGATAGATTAATGATTCTCAACATGGTTTTACAAAGGGGCGTTCCTGTCTTACGAATTTACTAACTTTTTTCACTAAGGTGTTTGAGGAGGCAGATCATGGTAATGAATATGATATTGTGTATATGGACTTCAGTAAGGCTTTCGATAGAGTTCCACACCAGAGGCTATTGAGGAAACTTAGGGCACACGGAATAGGGGGAGAATTTTTTTCCTGGGTAGAGGCATGGCTGACAAATATACAGCAGAGAGTTTGCATAAATGGGGAGAAATCAGAATGGGGGCACGTCACAAGCGGTGCTCCTCAGGGGTCAGTGTCGGGCCCGTTGTTGTTCACAATTTACATAAACGACATAGATGAGGGAATAAATAGCGACATAAGCAAATTTGCTGATGACACCAAAATAGGCCGTCCAATTCATTCTAATGAGGACATTAGAGCACTCCAGGATGATTTGAATAGACTGACGCAATGGTCGGAGAAGTGGCAGATGCAGTTTAATATTGACAAATGCAAAGTTCTAAATGTTGGACAGTTAAATAACCATGCCACATATAAACTTATAAATTTAGAAGTTCTGGTTAGCAGTAACCTAAAACCAAGACAAGAGTGCATTAGTGTTCGCAATAAAGCTAACAGAATTCTTGGCTTCATATCTAGAAGTATAAATAATAGAAGTCCTCAGGTTGTTCTTCAACTCTATATATCCTTGGTTAGGCCTCATTTAGACTATGCTGCTCAGTTCTGGTCACCGTATTACAGAATGGATATAAATGCTCTGGAAAACGTACAAAGGAGGATGACAAAGATGATCCCATGTATCAGAAATCTTCCCTATGAGGATAGACTGAAGGCCCTGAATCTGCACTCTCTCGAAAGGCGTAGAATTAGGGGGGATATGATCGAGGTGTATAAATGGAAAACAGGAATAAATAAAGGGGATGTAAATAGTGTGCTGAAAATTTCCAGCCAAGACAGGACTCGCAGCAATGGTTTCAAGTTGGAAAAATTCAGATTCAGGAAGGATATAGGAAAGTACTGGTTTGGTAATAGAGTTGTGGATGAGTGGAACAAGCTCCTGAGTCCAGTTATTGAGGCTAAAACGTTGTGTAGTTTTAAAAATAGGTTAGATAAATACATGAGTGGGTGTGAGTTGGACCTGACTAGCTTGTACTGCTGGGTCTGGTACAGTGCTCCATCCTTGAGTGGGGATGACCAGACTGGGTGGGTCATTGGTCTAATCCGGGGGGGGGGACACGGACCTGCTCCGCATGGGTCAGTAGGCCTGTTGCAGTGTTCCTTCTTTCTTATGTTCTTATGTATCTCTCTCCTTACGTTTGTGCACTGAGAGCCAAATAGCATATACACGTTTAGGGGAATATATCGCAGGATATACACAGTGACAGTTCACTTTAATCTCCGTACACCTGTATATGAGATTAAAGAATTCTTACAGCTTAATGACTGTCGTAGTGTCGACAGATTTTAAACCTATTAACTCATGGTAGCTCGGTATATATCCCGAAAGGGATATATCACTCAGTATACGTACATTGATAGATTACTATAATCTCTATTTTAGGGATTAAAATATTCTTGATGGGTGGTTAACAGTTAATATGCAGCCTTAATGACGCTCTGAGTACTCGAAAGTTATCCAACCTTGTACTTGGTAGTTTACTACATGGATAGGTTCGTCTCTCTCTTTTTGGGAGAGGTTTACATCTCTTTTTTGGGAGAATTAAAGTATTCTTTACTGGTAATGAACAGATTACATGCACCCTAATGCCCCTCATGTAGTCGATAGGTTTCAAATCGCATTAATCAACCAGCCTGGTAGATGAGAAATCTTGCAAACAGCAATCACATTGCCACTCCTGATATTCTTTTATGTCAACCTAAGTGTCAAGTGTAATCAAGGACACTGCTAGTCAACCCAACCAGCAGTCATGAGGGAAAACTGGGGGGGGGAAGAATCACTAGGGAAAGGGAGGATATCCCACGGGAAAGGGATAGGGAAGTTGCTCATTTTCCCCACCCGTCGTTAGTCCTGGCTAAAACCACTGATTAACTCACTCTAAACAGTTCCTGAATATTGCAAAGGCTTCTGTTTATACAGTCTTAATGAAGAAGTTATTTATGTTATTATTTATACGCTTGAAAGTGACTTTGACAAGATGATGAATAAGAGACAATGACTATTAATGCGATAATAATTCTCGTACACAACACAGTCGTTCGTCGAAGAAAAGCCAGACAATGTGAATTAATAAACAAATGGAATATGAAGGATGTGAAAATTTGTCTGGACTGCCTCCAAGTGAGTCGTCTACCCTAGCAAGCTCTGTTGACACCGAGCTCTGAGGTCGGTACCTCAGCCTCACAAGTGGCTTATAGGACAGATTTTCATAAATGATTGATGTTGCAAATCTCGCCTGCATGCACGTTTAAAGGACTAACTTACTTGGTGATGTAGAATCTATTCTGGTCTTCAACCTCCCTAAGCTTAGCCCCTTTGGACTTCCCCTCAGAAACCACGTGCAACCGGGAGCCTAAGTTCTGGTCATGAACTGCCGGCTGCACAAAGGCCTACAGCTCAACTCACTCGCAACTTTCCCCAGACACTGGCCAGAATCCTAAGAAAAAGTGGAGGTCTTGTCTTACTGTACGGGCCTGACAGAGGAGGACATCTACGGTACGTCGAGGTGCCTCCACCAGATTTCCCCAGCTCTAATATGTGAAGACACGTGGGGGCGCCGCCTGCTTATCACGGCACGTGTTGTTCAGTTGGTGTCTAGTCTTAGAAGAAAGCTCTGGCGTCTTCGAGACCCGCGCCTCGTCGTTCAAACTTGGGCTGCCAGTTCTCCCTAGCTAACTTAACCTAGTGTTTGCCTACATTCGGCCTATTACTACCTATGTTAAGGTCTTAGGTCTACATTATTATTATCTACAGTTGCCTCAATAATCCTAATATTAGTGTACTAACAGTATAAACTACATACTTCTTCCCTGAAGGGTAAATATATCAATTAAGAAGTACCTTCCAACCACCTTCACCAACCCGGGTGAGTGTGTTTGCATTTTGGGTGGGTGTAAGGGCCCTCAAATGGTGTGTTTTTCTCCGTTGGGACTTCTCGGACCGAATAAGTTCCAACAAAGGACCTATTTTAGTTACTTTGGTTCAGCTACTAAATACTGCAGACATAAGGCACGCACACACTCACACGCACGCGCGCGCGCACACACACACACACACACACACACACACACACACACACACACACACACACACACACAGACGAGTAGGTGCACAGGTGTTTACTCAGTAAGTATAGCTCCAGGTATACACAAGTAGGTGCACAGGTATTTACTCATTAAGTAAGTATAGCTCCAGGTATACACGAGTAGGTGCACAGGTGTTTACTCATTAAGTATAGATCCAGGTATGCATGAGTAGGTGCAAAAGCACAGGCAGGGTACTGCCGGTACAGGCTCTCTCGGTACATAGCAGCATGCAAAGGACCCCAATGGAAATAAGTCACTCGGTCTGACTGTTTTTGGGTTATCCCAGGTTCTCTACACATATGCTGCTATGTATGATAATTCTATGTAACTGTATTTGTGTATACCTGAATAAACTTACTTACACATGGAGAGTCTATGATAGGCCCATAAGCCTAGCAGCGAGATTATCCCTCCCTCTCCTCCTCCCTCTCCCCTCGCTTGACTCGGGAGGCAGAATAGTAACGCACACACGCACACACACACTACCATAACGGACCCGTCTCATAAACCCACTCATACCCACAGTTCACACTCTCCTTGTACCTCCCCTACCTCTCTCTTTCCCTCCCTCCCTCCCTCTCTTCCTCCCTTCCTCCTCCTCCTCCTCCTATACTTCCTCCATCTTCCCCCCACCTCCCCTCCCTTCCTCTTTACCTACCTCCCCTACCATTCTCTTTCCCTGGCTCCCTCTCTTTTTCCCTCCCTTCCACCTCCTGCTCCTACTCCTGCTATACCTCCATCTTCCCCCCACCTCTCCTCCCTTCCTCCCTACCTACTTCTCCCATTCCCTCCCTTCCTCTCTCTTTCCCTCCATTCCTCCCCCTGCTCCTCCTCCTCCTCCTATACCTCCTCTATCTTCCCCCCACCTCACCTCCCTTCATCCCTACCTACCTCCCCTACCCCTCTCTTTCCCTCCCTGCCTCCCTCTCTTTCCCTCCCTTCCTCCTGCTCCTCCTCCTATACCTTCTCCATCTTCTCCCCACCTCCCCCCTTCCTACCAACCTCCCCTACCTATCTCTTTTCCTCCCATCCTCCTCCTATAACTCCTCCAGCTTCCCCCCCACCTACCCTCCACTCTCCCCCTCCCTCTCCCCTCGCCTAGGCCAGCAAGGACACTACCCAACCCACACGCCCCACACACTCTAACACTCTCCTCCCCCCTCTCTCTCTCTCTCCCTCTCTAACTCACACTCAACCACATTATCTCTCTCTATCCTCCTCCTCTTTCTCAAACCCTCTAGCTCGCACTCAAACACACTCTCTGTCCCTCTCTATCATCCTCCTCCTATACCTCGTCCATCTCCCCCCTCACCTCCTCTTCCTTCTCCTCCTCCCCCTCCCCTCTCCTCCGAGGCCTGCAAGCACACTAAAGGCTTATCTTCCCCAACTCACATGCTCCACACACTGTGACTCTCCCTTCCCCCCTCTCTCTAACTCATATTCAACCACACTCCCTGTCTCTCTTTATCCCACTTTCTCTCCCTCGTCATCTTCCTTCTCATCCTCCCTACTCCTACTCCCCTGTCCCCCTTGGTCTTCCCTCCCATCTCTCTTCCCTTTGCTGCTGTCCCCCCTCCAGCTCACTATCCTTTTCCCCTCCCTGTCTCCTCCCTTCTCCCCACAACAAACACCCCCCTCCCCCCACAACAAACACCCCCTCCACAGCACCCTTGGCATAAGCTCTTCCTTCTGTGAAAAGAAAAAAAAACATGGGACACCAAAAACCTGGATGGAGAACCAGAGGAATGGTGGATGAAGTGAGTGGTGGACCTGGGAGAGAGGACTGGGAGGCAGAGCTCACACGAAGAGAGGAGGAGTGGGGGAGGAGGCTGGAAGAGATCAGAAAGAAAATGGAAGAGAAAATAGCTGAGGAGAGCAGGAAATGGGAATTACAAATCACAGCAGCTGAAACCAAGATACAGAGCTTAGTAGAAGAACTAAAGAGTCTGAAATAGCCTAAAGAACCAAAGGACAGTACAGCCATGACACCAAGAGCTACTACCTCAGTCACTGATGAGGGGACAGTGGGGGGACAAAGGAGATATACTGTATGCGATGACCCCATCAGACCCAAGGGGGGCCTGGGAAAAGGCAGGGAGAACAGCAAGAACTAATGAGGGGACTAAAGCCAATGAAGGAGCTAAACTATACACAGAGGCTCTAACAGACAACTGCCATATCCAGGAACAAATAAGCAGAGGGACACCAGATATAGAAGAGACAGTAAGAAGCAATGCATCAATGGCAGGAACTAATTTGAATCAGAGGATGCTCAGGGAAGCACAGTGGGAGGATGAAAGGGAGAGGGCCATTTTTGTCTATGGGCTCCAAGAAGTAGATGGGGAAACTTACAAGGCAAGGAAACAGGAGGAGAAAAAAAGATTGAAAGCATCATGAAAGCAATAGGAGAGGACGACATGACTCAGCTGACAAATTTTCAGAGAATTGGGTGGTTTGCGAGGGGGAAAAATGCATCCAGTCAAAGTGATTTTCAAGGCAGAGTCAGTTCGAAACCGGATCCTGCAGGAGAAAGCATGCCTAAGGGGCAATCAGGTGTTCTGGATTGTGTACCTCGACCAAGACAGAACACAAGAAGAAAGGATGACACTGAAAGAGAGGGTACAATGTCGCAAAGGAGGAATGGGAGGCAAGGAAGGTGGAGAGCAGGAGAAATCAGGCCCATGTGGAAGAACAAGCACAACCCCCTCCAGTACCACCCACAGAAGGAACACAACCATGGCAATCCCGAAGCAACCAAACGACCTAACCCAAAACCCATTCACTGCACCCTCTGCCCCCATCCCCCTCAGCACAAACCCCACCTCCACAGAAACCCACAGTAACCCACACATCCCCCACTGCATAAACCCCACCCTCACAGTAACCCTCACTAACCAGTACATCCCCCTCAGCTCAAACCCCACCCCCACAGAAACCCACAGTAACCCACACAATGTACCCTCTCCCCCATCCCCCTCACCACAAACCCCACCCTCACAGTAACCCACAGCAACTCACATACTGTATTCTCTATCCCCATCCCCCTCACCACAACCCCCCCCCCATTGTAACACCCCATAGGCCCTCTTCCCCCATCCCCCTCACCACTACCCCCACCCCACTGAAACCCCTCATAGGCCCTCTGCCCCCACACCCCACAGCACAGACCCCACCCCCACACCAGCCCCTATAGACCCCTGCTCCCCCTAACCCACCTCTCTCCCCAGACCACAGTTATTGAAAAGAAATTGAAGGTTTGGTACACGAACGTGGATGGAATAACAAATAAATGTGAGGAGTGGCACGAAAGAATCAAGGAGTTGTCCCCAGACATCGTAGCGGTTACAGTAACTGGGATAATAACAGATGCAATCTTCCCACCCAGATATCAGATCCTGAGGAAGAATAGAAAGAGCAGGGGGGGAGGAGGGGTTGCACTGCTAATAAAAAACCGGTGGGGTTATCAAGAAATGGAAGGTATGGACGAGATTGGAGAAAGGGATTACATAGTAGGTACACTTCAGTCAGGGGAACACAAGGTAGTCATTGCAGTTATGTATAACCCACCACAGAACTGCAGGAGGCCAAGAGAGGAATATGATGAATGCAACAGAGCAATGGTGGACACTCTAGCTAAGGTGACAAGAAGGCCCCACTCAAGTAGAGCAAAGTTACTGGTCATGGGCGACTTCAGTCACAGGGAGATTGATTGGGAAAACCTGGAGCCACATGGGGGTCCCGAAACATGGAGAGCCAAGATGATGGATGTGGTGCTAGCAAATCTCATGCACCAACATGTTAGGGATACTACCAGAGAGAGAGGGGTAGATGAACCAGCAAGACTGGACCTCGTGTTCACTCTGAGTAGCTCAGACATTGAGCACATCACATTTGAAAGGCCCCTTGAAGCTAGCGACCACATAGTTATGAGCTTTGAAAACATCGTGGAGCTAAAAGTGGAGAGGGTAACAGGAGTAGAATGGGAAATGCTAAATTATAAAAGGGGGGACTACACAAGAATAAGGAGCTTCCTGCAGGAGGTTCAGTGGGAACAGGAGTTGGTAGGAAAATCAGTAAACGAAATGATGGACTTTGTAACAACAAAATGCAAGGAGGCAGAGGAAAGGTTTGTTTCCAAGGGTAACAGAAATAATGGGAAGGACAGAATGAGCCCTTGGTTTACCCGAATGTGCAGGGAGGCAAAAACTAAGTGCTCTAGAGAATGGAAAAAGTACAAAAGGCAAAGGACTGAGGAGAATAAAGAGATTAGTCGACGAGCCAGAAACGAGTATGCACAGATAAGGGAGGCACAGCGGCATTATGAAAATGACATTGCATCGAAAGTCAAGTCCGACCAGAAACTACTCTACAGCCACATCAGGAGGAAGGCAACAGTCAAGGACCAGGTAATCAGGCTGAGGAAAGAAGGTGGGGAGCTCACAAGAAACGACCAGGAGGTATGTGAGGAGCTCAACATGAGATTTCAGGAAGTATTTACAGTGGAAGCTGAAGGGACAACGGGAAGACAAAACAGTGGCGTACAGCAACAAGGGATATACCAACAAGTGTTGGATGAATTACACACAACTGAGGAGGAGGTGGAGAAGCTCCTAAGTGACCTTGATACCTCAAAGGCAGTGGGACCGGACATCTCTCCATGGGTCCTTAGAGAGGGAGCAGAGACACTACGTGTGCCACTAACCAAAATCTTCAACACTTCCCTTGAAACTGGGCAACTACCTGAAGTATGGAAGAAGGCAAATGTAGTCCCTATCTTTAAGAAGGGAAACAGAAATGAAACACTAAATTATAGACCAGTGTCACTGACATGTATAGTATGCAAAGTCTTGGAAAAGATTATCAGGAGGAGAGTGGTGGAGCACCTGGAGCGGAACAAGATTATAAACAACAGCCAGCACGGATTCATGGAAAGCAAATCCTGTGTCACAAACCTACTAGAGTTTTGCGACAAGGTAACTGAAGTAAAAAATGAGAGGGAAGGATGGGTTGATTGCATTTTCTTGGACAGCAAGAAGGCCTTCGACACAGTTCCTCACAAGAGATTAGTACAGAAGCTAGAGGAACAGGCACATATAACAGGAAGGGCACTGCAATGGATCAGAGAATACCTAACAGGGAGGCAACAGTGAGTCTTGGTCCGTGATGAGGTATCACAATGGGCGCCAGTGACGAGCGGGGTCCCACAGGGGTCAGTCCTGGGACCAGTGCCATTCTTGGTATATGTGAACGACGTGACAGAAGGGATAGACTCAGAAGTGTCCCTGTTTGCAGATGACATGAAGCTAATAAGGAGAATTAAATCAGACGCGGACCAGACAGGTCTACAAAGAGACCTGGACATCCTGGATGTGTGGTCCAGAAACTGGCTCCTAGAATTTAACCCAGCCAAATGCAAAGTCATGAAAATCGGAGGAGGGCAAAGAAGACTGCAGACAGAGTATAGGCTAGGTGGCCGAAGGCTGCAAATCTCACTCAAGGAGAAAGACCTAGGAGTGAGTATAATACCGAGTGCATCACCAGAAGCACACATTAACCAGATAACTGCTGCGGCATATGGGCGCTTGGCAAACCTGAGAATAGCGTTCCGGTACCTCAGTAAGGAATCGTTCAAGACTTTATACACTGTGTACGTCAGGCCCATACTGGAGTACGCAGAACCAGTTTGGAACCCACACCTGGTCAAACACGTCAAGAAATTAGAGAAAGTGCAAAGGTTTGCAACAAGGCTAGTTCCAGAGCTAAGGGAAATGTCCTATGAAGAAAGGTTAAGGGAAATCGGTCTGACATCACTGGAGGACAGGAGGGTCAGGGGAGACATGATAACAACATACAAAATACTGTGTGGAATAGACAACGTGGACAGAGACAGGATGTTCCAGAGATGGGACACAGAAACAAGGGGTCACAATTGGAAGCTGAAGACTCAGATGAGTCAAAGGGATGTTAGGAAGTATTTCTTCAGTCATAGAGTAGTTAGGAAATGGAATAGTCTGGCAAGCGATGTAGTGGAGGCAGGAACTATGCTCATGGAGCAGGGGGAGAGAGGACCTAGTAGCGGTCGGTGAAGAGGCGGGGCCAGGAGCTGAGTGTCGACCCCTGCAAACACAATTAGGTGAGTACACACACACACACACACACACACACACACACACACACACAGAACAGGCCAAGTGTCTTATCGACATGTTCCTTTGACACCTAGTAACTACTAATCTCACACACACACACACACACACACACAACTACAAAAAGTTTACAGACTGCAGAAACTAGAGCATCCTAAAAGGATAAAACAAAAAATGCGATCTTATAAGAGAGGACATAGAGGCAAGGGAACCGAGGATGGCTGGTCTAAGAAGGAAGAATGGACAAAAAGACTCGAGAGCAAATTGGACGAATGGGAAGAAAAAGATTAAACGAGCTTTGCTGTACAATGGTGGAGAAGATATCTGAAGAGAGCAAGATTAGAAGTTACTAGCTGTAGCTGCTAAGGTAAAGATACAGGGCATAGTGGAAGAACTGGAAGTGCTGAAGCAGAATATAAAGACAACGACGAAAAGAAGCAAGGTGGTGGAAATAGAAAAATTAGAGGACAGCAAAAAGACTGAAGGAGGGGAAGGAGCTAAGAAGTCCCTTGCAGAAGTATTATCAGGCCACTAAGGTGCCTGGGAAATGATAAGGGAAACAAAGGAGCTGCTTCAATTGGATCAACAGAAATGGAGGGAAAAGAAACTTGAGGCTGAAGCCCATGAAAGAAGTCATTGGGAGGAAAGTCGTTGAGAGCGTCATCACAATAACAGGAGAGAAGGACATGGCCTTGGTAACAAATTTTCACAGACTTCGGGGGTATCTGAGGAAAAAAATATCCCATTCAAATTGACATTCAGGACAGAAGTGGTATGGAACAAAATACTACAACAGAAACCAGTGTTAAAGGAATCCCGAAAATATCAGTGAGTGTACCTCGACCATAGCAGAACAAAAAGAACGGGAACAACTAAGAGATTAAAAAGACACCAGTGGAATGAGACACAGGGCAGGCATCAACAAACAGGAAAGCTCAGACTCGGGGAGAACACCAAACACAAATGCTCACAGAACCCCCTCAACCCCTACCACTCCATACCAACCAGTCTTAACCAGAAACAAGCCACACTTCACAGTCCCCAACCCCAGCACTAATACCACCATCACATCAGCCTTTTAAAATATAATATCCCTCCCTGCCTTCCACACCCCCAGTCTGCACCAACCCCTTCCCCTACCCAAAATACAGTACTGGAAAAGAAGCTTAAGGTATGGTACACCAACGCTGTTGAAATAACAAATAAGATTGAGTAGTGGCAAGAACGAATTATTCCTGGACATCATAACCCTCACAGAGACAAAGCTCACGGGGATGATAATAGATGAAAGATTTCCAAACGGATATCAGATCTTGAGGAAAATAGAGGGAACAGATGGGGAGAAGTTGTACTCATCAAAAACCAGTGGAGTTTTGAAGCAATAGGAGGATTGGGCAGAGGGGAAGCAGAAGACTTCATAGTAGGAACGTTTCAGACCTGGGGTCCAAAGGTGATAATAGGAGTAATGTACAGCCCACCACTAAACAGCAAGAGACCAAGACAAGAGTACGATGAGTGCAATGGAGCAATGGTGGATACACTAGCCGAGGTGGCCAGAAGGGCCCCACATAGGTAGTACAAAATTACTTGTCATAGGGAAAATTACACATGAAATGCCCCTTGGTGTAAGTGGTCACGTGGTCCTCAGTTTTGAATACCATGTAGAATTAACAATGGATAATGATGCAGCATGAGAAGGACTCGAGAAGCCAAACTTCAAAAACAAGGGACTACACAGGTATAAGGCGATTCCTGCACAATATGCGGTGGGAAAGCGAACTAGTGGGAAAGGTAGTAAATGAACTGACCATAAAGTGCAGGGAGGCAGAGAAATTCATACCAAGGGGTAACAGAAAAACTGAAAGACCAGACTGAGTCCATGGTTTACCAGGAGGTGTAAAGATACCAAAGCGGAGTGTGCTAGAGCACACTTCGGCTAGTCCCAGAGCTCAGGGAAATGTGGTACGAAGAAAGGCTGAGGGAAATCGGACTGACGACACTGGAGGACAGGAGGGTTAGGGGAGACATGATAACAACATACAAAATACTGCGTGGAATAGACAAGGTGGACAGAGATAGGATGTTCCAGAAAGGGGACACAGAAACAAGTGGTCACAATTGGAAGCTGAAGACTCAGACGAGATGTTAGGAAGTACTTCTTCAGTCACAGAGTCGTCAGGAAAGGGAATAGCCTAGCAAGTGATGCAGTGGAGGCAGGAACCATTCATAGCTTTAAGACGAGGTATGACAAAGCTCAGGAAGCAGAGAGAGGACCTAGTAGCGATCAATGAAGAGGCGGGGCCAGGCGCTGAGTCTCGACCCCTGCATCCACAATAAGGTGAGTACAATTAGGTGAGTACATACACACACCATTCAAGTGGACCAGGTCCACTTGCTTGGTCCTGGTCATCATGAGTGGTCCAGGGCCACTTGCTTGGTCCTGGACATCTAGAGTGGTCCAGGTCCACTTGCTTGCTCCTGGTCATCATGAGTGGTCCAGGGCCACTCGCTTGGTCCTGGCCATCATTAGTGATCCAGGGCCTCTTGCTTGGTCCTGGCCATCATAAGTGGTCCAGGGCCACTTGCTTTGTCCTAGCCATCAACTAGCTTTGCGGTGAAGACCACGAAAGCATTATGAAGAATTACGTACAATCTTGGGCACTGATACAGAGGTCGGTCTCCCCAGGTGTGGCACTCAAAAGGTAAGAGGCACGAAAGAGAGCCTAAAGGCAGCGCCTCTCCCTAGGCCTTCACTCACGTAATTCCAGAGAGAACAATATGGCACAATACCGTGACTGGAACAATGCCCAAATAACCCGACGTTTCGGTCCGACTTGGACAATTAACTAGCTACAGTGTGTGACTAGTTAATTATCCAAGACGGACCGAAAATTCGTCATAAATTTCTATGTGCGGATTATTTGTGTATAATCTCAGAAGTCTTCCCCATCGAAAATTAAGGAGTCTCCCAATAATCTAGTTCTTTAACTACTTCTGTTTGTCCCTTTCATTCCCTCATTCCTCCTTCATTTCCCCCTTCCCTAAGCTTCGTTCTTCCTTCCCTCCTCCCCTAACACTTCCTCTTTCCTTTGTTCCTTATTCTTTGCCCCTTTCCCCAAATTACAATCCTGGCTCACTTATTTTTTTCCTCCTGTTTTAGCCCTCCTCTTCATAATTCTCTAAGGTGTATTAAGACATAAAAACCTCCATTAACACTGATAAAAGAGGAGATAACTTTCTCTAAAGGGATTATTAATTCTTATATTTATCAATGAAATCAAATTCTTCTTTATTTCTAGGTGAAAATAAAATTTAATTCATTTTGAGAGAGAGAGAGAGTTGGAGGAGGACTTTACGGAAAGATGGAGAATGATAATGGAAGCGAGGAAGAGATGTAGAGGGAGGATTGGAAGGAGGGAGATAAAGAACAAAGGGGAAAGAGTAGAAGGGATGGATAGAGAGGGAGAAAGGGGATAAGGGATGAATGGACAGAAAAAATAAATGGTGAAACTGCAATTCATAATTCGTTGCAAATCTTTCCCCTTTGAGTAATTCTAAATCAAAAGCTTCCACTGAATTCTGAACAACGGTAATTTAACGTTGTTTCCAGTTGAGGTTTTCTGCATTGTTTAACGCTCAGTGTTAGAATTAAAGTAACTTTTTGATGGTTAAACGTCAAATCATTTCACGTGTTTAATCGTCATTTACATCACTCCGTTTGTGAAAGGCTGTGAAGCTTGAAAATTTTCATAAAGACGCTGACTGACGTCCACATGACCGGAGAATGGATGTGGCTTGAAAGTGCTGTAGGTGTGGATGAGGTGCGGCTGTGGATTTAATCACTGGTTTGAGTGTGATTCTCCACTTGGAAGTGTCTTGGGAACAAGGTCCGCCCAGGTGAATTCTAAATTACAGCTTAAGTAATTAACACGTCGCCAGTTCTAGGAATGTGATTCCGTGTTTTATAAATCAAGTTGGAAAGGTTAGTTCTGGCATGCCAGCATATGCTGAATCACTGGATATAACACTAGTGTCAGAGGCGACTTAATCAGTGAAGGGGATGTCAGATGACAAATATCTTCACAACCATCACTACCCCTTCTCCACACTCCAGGTTAAGAACCAAATAATGTGGGTATGGAGACTCAATCTCTAAACAATTTGCCGTTTTTATATAAATATGATAAAATCCTTATGATTTTCTTTCAGCTGTTCCGTACTGTGAGGGAAAAGTTCAATAGATAGGAGTAGCGAGGAAGTACATAGTAACAATAGTTTGATTGCCGGCTAGGAAAAGTTCAATAGATAGGAGTAGCGAGGAAGTACATAGTAACAATAGTTTGATTGCCGGCTACTTGTTAAGGTAGGGTAAGTCTAGCTCCCGCTATCCCTTCCCCTCCCCCCCCCCCCGAAAGGTGACGTGTGGGGCTCCGGCCAAACAGTAATCACTCGACTCACAGTTCCCAACACTACTCTTGGAATGACAGAATGAGTCACCTGCCAACCAACGAGTAGAATTGAAGGAGACGGACTAACGTCCTGAGACGTCCTTTGTTTTATCTACTTACCTGTGCACTTGTATGAAGTTGTAGGATGTAAACCCTTATCATTGCAGCGGTAAAGAACCTGCTTTCCTGTCATCTGGATAGATTATTTTACGGCTATAGACTCTGTGAAGAACGAGCCGGTGGGTTGTCACCAACACCTGCGACCCCCCCTCCCCCATCATCAGCAACGGCTATGATTTCAACAACAAGCATCACCAACACCAGACACCCAAGTTTTATATATATTAGCGTTGAATTCAGATATTTATATTTTTCATTTTTCATTTTCTTTAAGGTAGGATCAATATTTCATATTTAAGTGTTTTATATTTTATATTTTCTAAATAATAAAGTGTTTATGTTTGTCAGTTTTTGTTCTTTTTCTATGCATTAATTTTCCTGAGGAGGAGCCAGCCTTAGTAATACTGACTGAAGTTGTTACAGGGCTGAGTAAGCCTTCACACGTACCTAGCTATCCATATGGGCAATTCACCGGGGTTTGTAATCACGTAAAGATTAGGAACCCCAGTTCTAGAGAATATGCTTATTGATAGAGGAATAACGCCTGATATTAAGACACCAGCAGCAAAGAATTGTGTGGGGTTGAAAAAATGGAATTATATCATAAATAATAGTGTAAGACATAGAACAGTTAAGAAATCAATATATTCAATTAAAGAGAGAAATAAAAAAAAAATAAAGCAAAAAGGGATTATGAGGCTAACGTAGCAAGGGATTCGAAGACTAACCCAGAAGTGTTCTTTCAGGTATGCAGAAGTAAGATCAGGGACATGATAGGTTCACTTAAGAGTAATTCAGGTCAGATCACTGACATGAGTTACATCCTCCCACCATTACTTTTAAATTATATATTGATGACGTTATTAAAGATATTGGCTCCATGAAAGTGGGACGTGGGTTGTATTTTCATAGAGTAAATATCATTGCATATGTAGATGATACTGTACTTTTAGTTGATTCAAATGAAGATTAAAAAATTAATTCATTGTTCTTTATGAGGAAAAATGCATTATTTTAATTTACAAAAGTGAGGTACTGAGAATAATAAAAAATCCAATATTCTGGATATTATTCTTAGCCATTAAGAAACTTATGATATATATATATTTTGGTCACTACTTACAAAGTGATTAGTTAATGAGAAATAACTATATATGTTTTAAGCGAAACCTATTTTTTTTTTGGGGGGGAGGGGAAGTTTTAAAAGGATTAATTTTTATTTTTTTTTATATTTTGTATTTCTTCCTTCATTATAAAATAGTGGTAAATTTTTTAGTTATAGGTATTGTAATATTTTTCCAATAGCTTTTTCAAATGCCTTGACAAGACTTTCACTTATTTCTCATAACTAAAAACTATTGTGGAATTTGATTTAGAGTACAGGAGCTACGTTTGTCTCAGCAACTGTCCCCGGTTGCACTTCAGTCCTTTATTTCTACAACGTTTCACCCACTAGTGAACAATTTTCAGGCACATCACACGCATGTGAAACGTGCCAGTCAGAAGACTCGAACAGTAACTATCATCTTTTGTCACCACTAGTCAGCGTCCTGCCTCCAGCTTCCCATTTATTAAGTTATTTACTCTGAGACCAACAATAGAAATTCTGCTATACCATTAACACTTCTCAATAAATATTTACTCTCATTGTGAAGTCGACGGAAAAAACAAGAAAAATTATTATAAATTAAAATTTGTCGATTGTGTGAAGCACAGATATATAAAAAATATTATAATTTAAATTTCATTAATAAAACGAATAAATTATTAAATACACATGGCCAAATTTTGTGTATATTCTGATGAGTACATCTCTCTTAATGCGTATGTACTGAGGACAACAGTGTATGAACATGTGGAGAGATGTATATATATTTGTGTATATACTCTTAGACTACGTTAACCCCTGTATTTTCGATTCGTGAACAGGTCACAGGTAGCCTTAATGATCTCTTGCAGTCGATAGGCTCTACATCTCATTGACCAACCAATCCACAGGAGCAGGAAGTACATCGAGAGATGTATTTTACTCGGCGTATATATGCCGAGAGTTTACTCTAACCCCTATCGTAGAGATTAAAGTAATCTAGTCTGAATAAACTTATTGTAGTCGATAGTCTTTAAATCCCATTAACCATCCAACTAACACAGGGGAAACGATATGTATGTACACTTTGAGGTGTGTTTTTGAATGATGATAAAAAGGTTGCAAGCAGGATTAATGATGGATATATACATCAAGAGGCGTATATCTCTCAGAAAATATACACAGACAATTTAATACAAACCCTTTGTTATGGAATAAAAATTTCTTCACTACTGGTGAGGTGGTTAATGAGAGTTGAGTAATCAATATCTTTTAAATCCAGTTAACCACTTAACGATTTAGATTCATAGAATACACATTGTATATATTCTGCTAGGTACAGGATATTTCTAGTAATGTGTGGGAGATATACAGAGAGAATGCAGATGTACACCTGTATGACAGTGATGGTCACGACACCATCGGAATAGAACTATTGTCAGTCGAAGAACCAGAAGTGTACAAAGCCGCCATGTCCGCCATGTGATCTGCGCATTCTTTCACTGGATTAAAGCTACAGCACATCAAGCAAATGCTCAGCCCAGCAGTCAGAGATGTCGCAGAGCGTCTCCTGTCAAAGCTCACAAGATTTGCCAATATTTGTCTCACCGGTGGTGTTCCCGAGACCGTTACTACTCTTTTTTTTTTTTTTTTTTTTTTGCTTTTTTATGCATCGCTCTCTTCCCTGGAATTTACCTGGAGTAGGTTTCGGTGTTCACCGCGCCCCGCAAGCCGGTCCCAGACCAGGCCTCCTAGTTGCTTGCCTGGTCCATCTAGCTGTTAATACCGCAGGACCCAGTCTGTCGAATTTCCTCTTGAAGACAGCTAGGGTTTTGTTGGTAATCTACCTTATGCGTGAACGGCATTAAAGAGCCGTGGTTCCTTAATTCTTAACACTTACTGAGTTCGCTCTCAGTGTGCTCATCACTTCCCTGTTTTTTTTATTGGAGGTATCCTGCACTGTCTGCCAAGTCTCTTCTATTCAGAAGCAGTTACTTCGGTGTCCAGGTTTGGGATCCATTCCTCCAGTGTTCTTCAGACGTAGTTTACAATGTATCTTTCTTGCCTACGCTCTAAGGAGCATAGTTCCAGGGACTACAAGCGCTTCCAGTGAAATTTATATCCTTGACTGAGTTTATACGAGCTGTGCAGCAATTTCGCTCAGCAATTTCGCATCCCTTGAAGGGACCCATTAGCACCTGAAGAGTATCATCAATGACTTGGCATCTCTTATTGTGAAAGTTTTAGTTATCCATCCTATAATTTCTTTGCAGATGCAATAATAACGTGCTCGTTGAACATGATATCCGACATTATGACTCCTGGGTCTCTCACACTTGACTGACGTCCTGTTGAGTGGTTGGACTTTGTCTTGTACTCTGATCTTGTTTTTATTTCCTCCATTCTTCCATGATGTAACTGAAATTTGTCCTCATTGAGCATCAGATTTTGATAGTGGCCCACTTGAAGACTTGGCTTGTATAATCTTGGAGGCTCACTGTGTATTCTATGGATGCCGCAGATTTTAGTAACGTTATGCCTATTGGCAGAAATGAGAATGGGGAGTCGAACGAGTATCATGCTTTGGGGAAACAGACCATTTCACTATAGCCAGGCTTTTATCTCACTCCATTTACAATTATCCTTTGGGTTCTATTTGTGAGAAAGTTAAAAGTCCATCTGCCCACCTTCCCAGTTGTTCCTTTTGCACGCACTTCGTGTGTAATTACAACGTGATAGCACGTGTCAAAGACTTTTCAAAGTCAATGTATTCTACATCTGAATTTTGCTTGACTTCAAGTGCATCCAAGATTAAGTTGTAATGGTCCAGCATTGGAGCAATATCAGTGGTTGTTAAAAGACTGTGGGATGGCTTCGTCTCCATAAAATATTTAAGCCACGTGATAATGATTTCTTTCAGTACTTTGTGAATATCGAGTTTCATGAGTCTGGGCTTGTGAATATTGAGTTCCATGAGTCGGCTTGTAATTAATGGCTCCTTTGAAATCAAGTGAGGATCGAGCTGTATCAGAAATTATGGAGACGTCTGCAGCATTTTGTCTCTCAATCATGAAGAACTCATTTGGGTTGTGAATCTTCTGGCCGATTTGTGGCTCAAACCACGGTACGGATGGGGCTTGAACTCGCCGCAGATGAGTCTTATAACTCCAGGCCAGCAACTGGGCCAACATGCTACAATAAGATTAATCCAACTAGGTAGATTTATACACCATAGGGAGTTCAGCACGGGTCCCACTGTGACCACAAATACAAGTTTTTTATTATTATAATTAAAAAGCGCTAAGCCACAAGGGCTATACAGCGCTAACAAGTTTTTATAGAAAAATCTCTCGCCATGCTCCCCTCAAAGGAAGTTCCTTGATGCTGGTGAGGGGCCCTTGATCTGTGATGTTGGTGAGGGGCCCTTGATTTGTGATGCTGGTGAGGGGCCCTTGATCTGCGATGCTGGTGAGGGGCCCTTGATCT
>NC_091338.1:22360887-22365887 GCF_038502225.1 Cherax quadricarinatus
CCCAACAAAATTTGCAGCTATTTTTTACCCGAAATCATAAAAATCGCGTCTATTTGGAAATACTGTCATCTACATAATACTCTCTACGAAGTGTTATTTTTGTTAAAGTCGGGGAGATAGAAATTCTGAGAACGAAGAATCCCAGATTTTGAGGGATATGAGTGATATCATAAAAGTGTGGTTATCTTCCAAGATATCAGATTATGCAACTACACCGTCATTTACAAAGACTCGGAAGTGACACCTCAAATAGATGTTCCTCTTAAAAGAAAAAAAAAATGAAACTATGCTAAACCAAAAACTCGATTTTTAACATTTCCAGAGGAAAATTGCAACTGGATATCATTAGCATTTTCACTTTGCAATACGTGCTAGTGACTAATTAAACCGTAATAGAAATAGTGGATTTTCAATCATTTTTCACTGGTTAATTATTAAAGCTTGTAAAAGCATTTTTGTTTCTATTTTTCTCTGAGGTACTGGAGGAGCCATAGCGAATTTCAGGCGTAGCCAGTATGGGTTTATATCTCTTATCGGGAAACGATAATCAAAGGCGTATCTTGCAGACATTGCACAGCCATCAAGAAGAATGCAACTCTTCAGTCCTTGATGACGACAGGAGCATGTAACAGAAGCATGAAACAGTAAACGGTAAAGCCTGATGGAGTCTGGTGGCAAGGAAACTTTCTCTTTTCTTCGTGAGGATGAAATAATGTAAAGTTGATTACCAACAAGAGTCTGGATGGTCTGGGTGGCTTCTGTGATATTACGTGGATATATTCATCCTGAAATCTTTGAGTATCATGCAATCCTTTGTGTACTGAAGCTAATAGTTACAAAAAATAGGAAAGCTATGTTGTTCGACCTAGAAGCCTAACACTCTATCTTTCGTTCCTCATAGAAATTTGTGATCATGTCAGTTTTGCCAAAGCTTCCCAGGTTAGTGTTGTAAGGTTTGATGACCTTGAGATAAAAGGCTTCCAATTTCTTTTTGGCAGTGGCATACCCGAGGATGCCTAAGAAGAGAGCATAATATCTTCCACTATTTTCGCGTTCAACGCTGAGACTGTCAGCTGATCAGTAGTTCCAGTCTTCACCTTAAACTGACTCAACTCCTTGGAATCCACTAGTAGTGGATCACCAGTTTAGCTTCCCATTGCTATATTTACATATCTGCGCTTGCACATATGCTCAAGGTTATGCTCTAATAGAAGTTGTCAGTATAAATAACTGTGTTTTCTCATTTTGTCGGAGTGTTATTCAAAGCAATAACGACTGTAGAGATGACATTTACGTCCAGCTCCTCAACTGATAACTGGATTTGATGTGCTACAAAAAAATCGAGGCACACTGGTGGTACATGATCACGCAGCGTATGAAGCCATTTGCACTTTATTACGAATTAATACCTGTGCCATTGCTCATGACACCACACACTAATTCACAATGACGGATCTCCATGAAGGTCGTAATATGGTTGTCGACTCTTGACTTCCACTGTTAAGTTTAACTACATTATATGTGTAAATGTTGTATCTTGTAAATATTGCATAACATGAGTTCAGGAAGGTAAAATTTCACCTATCACAAGTTACTTAAGAACAGTTCATTGGTCGAGAAATATACCCAGGTACATTTAGGAAGGTGTATACGGCAGTAACAGCCTGGTTGATCAGACCCTTGGCCTGCTCACAGACCGAACCGAGGGGGCGTTGACCCCGAAACCCTCTCCTAGTATACTCCAGGTATATTATATATATATATATATATATATATATATATATATATATATATATATATATATATATATATATATATATATATATATATATATAGGTAGTACGTTGGTAGACAGCAACCACCCAGGGGAGTACTACCGTCCTGCCATATGACTGTGAAGCGGAAATCTGTAACTGTTTTGCATGATGGTAGGATTGCTGGTCTCTTTTTCTGTCTGATAAACACGCTAGATAGCAGGGATATCTTGTTACTCCTACCTACACTTTGGTCACACTTCACAGACACGCACATGCATATATATATATATACATACATCTAGGTTTTTCTCCATTTTCTAAATAGCTCTTGTTCTTCTTTATTTCTTCTATTGTCCATGGGGAAGTGGAAAAGAATCTTTCCTCCGTAAGCCATGCGTGTCGTATGAGGCGACTAAAATGCCGGGAGCAATGGGCTAGTAACCCCTTCTCCTGTAGACATTTACTTAAAAAGAGAAGAAGAAAAACTTTATAAAACTGGGATGCTTGAATGTGTGTGGATGTAGTGCGGATGACAAGAAACAGATGATTGCTGATGTTATGAATGAAAAGAAGTTGGATGTCCTGGCCCTAAGCGAAACAAAGCTGAAGGGGGTAGGGGAATTTCGGTGGGGGGAAATAAATGGGATTAAATATGGAGTATCTGAGAGAGTTAGAGCAAAGGAAAGGGTAGCAGTAATGTTGAAGGATCAGTTATGGAAGGAGAAAAGAGAATATGAATTTATAAATTCAAGAATTATGTGGATTAAAGTAAAGGTTGGATGCGAAAAGTGGGTCATAATAAGCGTGTATGCACCTGGAGAAGAGAGGAATGTAGAGGAGAGAGAGAGATTTTCGGAGATGTTAAGTGAATGCATAGGAGCCTTTGAACCAAGTGAGAGAGTAATTGTGGTAGGGGACCTGAATGCTAAAGTAGGAGAAACTTTTAGAGAGGGTGTGGTAGGTAAGTTTGGGGTGCCAGGTGTAAATGATAATGGGAGCCCTTTGATTGAACTTTGTATAGAAAGGGGTTTAGTTATAGGTAATACATATTTTAAGAAAAAGAGGATAAATAAGTATACAAGATATGTTGTAGGACAAAATGACAGTAGTTTGTTGGATTATATACTGGTAGATAAAAGACTGTTGAGTAGACTTCAGAATGTACATGTTTATAGAGTGGCCACAGATATATCAGATCACTTTTTAGTTGTAGCTACACTGAGAGTAAAAGGTAGATGGGATACAAGGAGAATAGAAGCATCAGGGAAGAGAGAGGTGAATGTTTATAAACTAAAAGAGGAGGCAGTTAGGGTAAGATATAAACAGCTATTGAAGGATAGATGGGCTGAGAGCATAGGCAATGGGGTCGAAGAGGTATGGGGTAGGTTTAAAAATCTAGTGTTGGAGTGTTCAGCAGAAGTTTGTGGTTACAGGAAGGTAGGTGCGGGAGGGAAGAGGAGCGATTGGTGGAATGATGTAAAGAGAGTAGTAAGGGAGAAAAAGTTAGCATATGAGAAGTTTTTACAAAGTAGAAGTGAAGCAAGGAGGGAAGAGTATATGGAGAAAAAGAAAGAGGTTAAGAGAGTGGTGAAGCAATGTAAAAAGAGAGCAAATGAGAGAGTGGGTGAGATGTTATCAACAAATTTTGTTGAAAATAAGAAAAAGTTTTGGAGTGAGATTAACAAGTTAAGGAAGCCTAGAGAACAAATGGATTTGTCAGTTAAAAATAGGAGAGGAGAGTTATTAAATGGAGAGTTAGAGGTATTTGGAAGATGGAGGGAATATTTTGAGGAATTGTTAAATGTTGATGAAGATAGGGAAGCTGTGATTTCGTGTATAGGGCAAGGAGGAATAACATCTTGTAGGAGTGAGGAAGAGCCAGTTGTGAGTGTGGGGGAAGTTCGTGAGGCAGTAGGTAAAATGAAAGGGGGTAATGCAGCCGGGATTGATGGGGTAAAGATAGAAATGTTAAAAAGCAGGTGGGGATATAGTTTTGGAGTGGTTGGTGCAATTATTTAATAAATGTATGGAAGAGGGTAAGGTACCTAGGAATTGGCAGAGAGCATGCATAGTTCCTATGTATAAAGGCAAAGGGGACAAAAGAGAGTGCAAAAATTATAGGGGGATAAGTTTGTTGAGTATACGTGGCAAAGTGTATGGTAGAATTATTGAAAGAATTAAGAGTAAGACGGAGAATAGGATAGCAGATGAACAAGGAGGTTTAGGAAAGGTAGGGGGTGTGTGGACCAGGTGTTTACAGTGAAACACATAAGTGAACAGTATTTAGATAAGGCTAAAGAGGTCTTTGTGGCATTTATGGATTTGGAAAAGGCGTATGACAGGGTGGATAGGGGGGCAATGTGGTAGATGTTGCAGGTTTATGGTGTAGGAGGTAGGTTACTGAAAGCAGTGAAGAGTTTTTACGAGGATAGTGAGGCTCATGTTAGAGTATGTAGGAAAGAGGGAAATTATTTCCCAGTAAAAGTAGGCCTTAGACAAGGATGTGTGATGTCACCGTGGTTGTTTAATATATTTATAGATGGGGTTGTAAGAGAAGTAAATGCGAGGGTCTTGGCAAGAGGCGTGGAGTTAAAAGATAAAGAATCACTCATAAAGTGGGAGTTGTCACAGTTGCTCTTTGCTGATGACACTGTGCTCTTGGGAGATTCTGAAGAGAAGTTGCAGAGATTGGTGGATGAATTTGGTAGGGTATGCAAAAGAAGAAAATTAAAAGTGAATACAGGAAAGAGTAAGGTTATGAGGATAACAAAAAGATTAGGTGATGAAAGATTGGATATCAGATTGGAGGGAGAGAGTATGGAGGAGGTGAATGTATTCAGATATTTGGGAGTGGACGTGTCAGCGGATGGGTCAATAACAGATGAGGTGAATCATAGAATTGATGAGGGGAAAAGGGTGAGTGGTGCACTTAGGGGTCTGTGGAGACAAAGAACTTTGTCCTTGGAGGCAAAGAGGGGAATGTATGAGAGTATAGTTTTACCAACGCTCTTATATGGGTGTGAAGCATGGGTGATGAATGTTGCAGCGAGGAGAAGGCTGGAGGCAGTGGAGATGTCATGTCTGAGAGCAATGTGTGGTGTGAATATAGTGCAGAGAATTCGTAGTTTGGAAGTTAGGAGGAGGTGCGGGATTGCCAAAAGGGCTGAGGAAGGGTTGTTGAGGTGGTTCGGACATGTAGAGGGAATGGAGCGAAACAGAATGACTTCAAGAGTGTATCAGTCT
>NC_091338.1:22368387-22444491 GCF_038502225.1 Cherax quadricarinatus
AAATCTAAAATATATTTAGTTGGGTTAGGCTAAAATAAATTGCGCTTGTTGTAATAAGGTTAGGTAAGTTTTCTAAGTTCCTTTTGGTGCAAAATTATAAATTTTTACCTCAATATATATATATATATATATATATATATATATATATATATATATATATATATATATATATATATATATATATATATATATATATAACATCACAACTGAAGGAACGAACGTGTTCCTTTAATGGCAGGTGCACCGCTGTAGAATATGATTGCATAAATTTTAAGAATGAATTGGGACCTGTCATCCCCACTCTTTCAGCTTCTGCTTTCTCCTTTAAGGCTCCTCTCTTCCCCTGCCTCTTATCTTTTCTTTTACTCTTGGCTATAATAGAAATTTCAAAATAAATGAAACAAAAATATTAGTAAAGGATATAATTAACGAAGTCTTCAAGCAATACTTTGAGAACCCATGAGCTGGAGCTATGAGAATAACCCTCATGTTGGTCCAGGAGCTAGCACTAACGAGTTGGTTTGTCTCACATTGAAGAGGAAATGTCCTCAAAGCCGAGAGCCCAGGAGCTAAAGTTCATCTCTGTTTAACTCTCCATTAACTTAAGAACATATGAAGGAAGGAACATTGCTGCAGGTTTACTGGCCCATGCTAGGCATGTCCAACTCACACCCACCCTACCCAGCTACAAAAGTTTTTCGGTTTGTTCCAATCATCCAAACCTCTATTACCAAACCAATACTTTGTTATATCTTTTCTAAATCTAAATTTTTCCATCTTAAACTAATTACTTTGAGTCCTGTCTTGGTTACATATTTTTAGAACGTTATTTACATCCCCTTTATTTATTTCTAACTTTTATTTATACATGTCAATCATATTTCTTTCCTTTTTGGAGAGTGCAGATTCAGCGCCCTCAGTTTTGCTAGTAGGAAAGATTTCATTCTCTGTACGTTTTCTAGTGTAATTCTGCATTAATGTTGGTAGAATTATTGACAATATGTTAAGTAAAAGGACACAAGTAACATTTTATTGTGGCAACGTATCGCTCTCCAGAAGCTTTGTCTAGCCGTTACGGCTTAACAAAGGCACAGCATAATCTAAACGAGGCCTAACCAACTATGTATTGAATTAAGTATAACTTTAGTTCTCCTGTTATTTATACTTCTTGATATGAAGCCAAGAATTCTATTAGGCTTATTGGGAATGCTTACCAACTGCTAACCAGAACTCCTAAATGTTTTTTTCGTATTTAGAGTGACTGAGATCTGCATTATTTAAAGTGCCATTTTGTTTTCAAAGCTTAGAGCTTTCCGTTTGTCCATATTAAACTGCATGTGGCACTGACAACTGCATCAGTGTATTCAGAACTTATTGCGGTGCTTTAGTGTCCTCGTCAGAATTTATCCAACGGCCTAGTTTGGTGTCATCTGCAAACACGCTTTTTGTCGTTATTCCCTCATCTATGTCGTTTATGCTATGTTGTTCACAATATGCACAAAGAATGCCCTAGACATTCATTTCTTGCCCATTCATCTTCTAGGCAAAATGCCACATGTGACTGGGACCCTTCCCTTAGAGCTAATTAAATGTATAGCTACCCTATACTTATCTATCAGCTCATGTCTCCTGCACTTCTCAATATTGTTTCCACCAGCACATGACATTATCCAGCTTGTTAATTATGTCACCAACATCAGTTCCTAGGTAATAAAGCTCCTGTCTCAACTTATTTCTGTTACAAAAGACACGGTCAATATATTTTATCTGCGAGTCACCGACCACAAGGAGTTAGTGGTGGAGTTAGTAGTGCTAGGAATAAGATGGACAAGTTGAGATTAGTTGCTAGTGCAGGTAACATTGATGTATTTGCCTTAACTGAGACGTGGTTTAATTCAAAAAGTCGGGACATGCCTGCGGAATGTCATATTCAGGGTTTTAAATTGTTCTAAGAAGATAGAAGTATTGGGAGGGGGGGTGGGGTGGCATTGTATGTCCGAGATCGCTTGAACTGTTGCATAAAAACGGGTATTAAGTCTGAAGTAACACATACAGAGTCTGTTTGGATAGAATTTTCAGAGGGGCATGAAAAACTGATTTTAGGAGTGAAATACCGTCCCCCAAACTTAGATAGGGACCAAGGGAAACTACTATGGGAGGAAATTGTTAAGGCCACAAGGCACGATAATGTAGTAATTCTAGGAGACTTTAACTTTAGTCATGTTGATTGGAATTTCTTGACTGGGAATTTAGAATCATACGACTTCTTAGAAGTATTTCAGGATCGTTTTTTGAAGCAGTTTGTGACAGAACCTACAAGGGGAAATAACCTGCTTGACTTAGTTATGGCAAACAATGAATCCCTTGTGGGTGCTAGCGACCACAAATCAATTACATTTAGCATTGAATGGAAGTACGATAGTAGCGATAACTCAGTAACAGTCCCAGATTTTCGCTTAGCAGATTACGATGGGCTTAGAGAACACTTATCATCTGTTGACTGGGGTAACGAAGAGAGCTATCAATATGACAGTTTTCTGAACACTATACATGCTGCTCAAAGAGCGTTTATCCCATATAAAGAAATTAGATCAAATAGAAATGACCCAAAATGGATGAATAATAGGCTCAAATATCTACTAGGGCATAAGAAAGGAATTTATAGGCGTATCAAAAGAGGTGAGGGTCATCTTATGAATCAGTATATTGACATTAAGAGGGACATTAAAAAGGGGATAAGAAAAGCTAAAAGGGACTATGAAATTAAAGTTGCTAGGGATTCTAAAACTAACCCAAAAAGTTTTTTCCAGGTCTATAGAACAAAAGTCAGAGATAAAATAGGTCCCCTTAAAAATAACTATGGGCACCTTACTGACAAAGAGAATGAAATGTGCTTGATTTTAAATAATTATTTTCTCTCGGTTTTTACACAGGAAGACACTAACAATATTCCAGTAATTAATTTTTACAGTGGGCTAGAAGAAGATAAATTATGTAACATCACAGTCACTAGTGAGATGGTTGTGAGGCAGATAGACAGACTGAAGCAAAATAAGTCGCCGGGTCCTGATGAGGTTTTTTCAAGGGTTCTTAAGGAATGCAAAATGGAACTCTGTGAACCATTAACTAATATTTTTAATTTATCTCTTCAAACAGGTGTAGTGTCTGATATGTGGAAGATGGCTAATGTAATTCCTATTTTTAAAACAGGGGATAAGTCGTTACCGTCAAATTACCGCCCAATAAGCCTGACCTCAATTGTAGGCAAATTACTAGAGTCAATTATAGCTGAGATTATAAGAAACCATCTTGATAAGCATAGCTTGATTAATGATACTCAGCATGGATTCACAAGAGGCCGGTCTTGTCTAACTAATTTATTAACTTTCTTCAGTAAAGCTTTTGAGGCTGTTGACCACAATAAAGAATTTGATATTATTTACTTAGATTTTTGTAAGGCTTTTGATAGAGTTCCGCACCATAGACTATTAAAGAAAGTGGCAGCTCATGGCATTGGGGGAAAAGTGCTCTCGTGGATCGAGTCATGGCTCACTGACAGGAAGCAGAGAGTGTCCATAAATGGGGTTAAGTCCGAGTGGGGATCTGTAACAAGTGGCGTTCCACAGGGATCAGTCTTGGGCCCGTTGTTGTTTATAATATGTATCAATGATCTTGATGAGGGAATTACTAGTGATATGAGCAAATTCACCGATGACACAAAGATAGGTAGGATAATTGATTCAAACGTAGATGTTATGGAACTTCAGGAGGATTTAAACAAACTCTATTCTTGGTCAGAAAAGTGGCAAATGCAGTTCAATGTAGATAAATGCAAGGTTCTGAAGCTTGGGAGTGCCCATAACCCTAGTACTTATAAGTTAAATGATGTAGAACTTAGCCATACAGATTGCGAAAAGGACTTGGGGGTTATGGTGAGCAGCAACCTTAAACCAAGACAGCAATGCCTAAGCGTACGTAATAAGGCAAATAGATTACTGGGATTTATATCAAGAAGTGTAAGCAACATAAGTCCAGAGGTCATACTGCAGCTTTATACATCATTAGTAAGGCCTCACCTAGATTATGCAGCTCAGTTCTGGTCTCCGTATTACAAAATGGACATAAATTCGTTAGAAAACATTCAGCGTAGGATGACTAAATTAATACATAGCATTAGAAATCTTCCTTATGAAGAAAGATTGAAGACTCTTAAGTTACATTCACTTGTTAGACGAAGAATGAGGGGAGACCTGATCGAAGTGTATAAGTGGAAGATAGGTATTAATAAAGGGGATATTAATAAGGTCTTGAGGATGTCTCTCCAAGAGAGAACCCGCAGTAATGGATTTAAATTAGATAAGTTTAGATTTAGAAAGGACATAGGAAAGTATTGGTTTGGAAATAGGGTAGTTGATGAGTGGAACAGTCTACCTAGTTGGGTTATTGAGGCTGGGACTTTGGGTAGTTTCAAATCTAGGTTGGATAAGTACATGAGTGGGAGGGGTTGGATTTGAGTGGGACTTTCACATCAGAGCTTATTTCTTGGGTGGCATTGAAAATTGGGTTGGGCAAATGTTTTGTTAGTGGGATGAATTGTAAAGGAACTGCCTAGTATGGGCCAGCAGGCCTCCTGCAGCGTTCCTCCTTTCTTATATTCTTATGTACCTTTATCATAACTGACAACTGAACAATAAAGGATGTTATTAAATTACATGTATTACATCAACGGCAATCTAGCAAGATTCTCCTACGTTCCTGATGCGCCTCCTTCAACAGTAACCTAATGTCTGGTAGTGTGCCGCATGATGAGAACTCGAGTAGTGATAGGGAATGGAGCGACGGCTGGCGACTGAAACTTACGTCGAGGGCAGGCGGCAGTTATGATAACGTTGGTGGCCAGCAGTGAGGGTACGGTGGGGATGATGGCGCTTGGGAAAAATTGGGTGGATGCGTCTCACTCACAATCTATACTTATACCAATTTGAAAAACCAAATTTAAAGGCCGCATTTTTGTAATTTTTACGAGTGATAACCTACATAAAAGTGAATTCATAATTTTGTGAGGGCCGCATCCATTTCCTAGAAGGGCCACATGCGGCCCTTCTGGCTGCAAATTGGGGGACTCCTGGTCTAGACTGACTTCTTAGAACTTTTTTCACAGTCATGTGCTCTGCGGCTTCCTTGTTTCAGAGTTTGCTCTCTGTCAGAGATAATATTTCTATGTTGCTCCTCCCAGAGGAAGAATCACAGTCCGCGCCTGACATGCGTGTCTGTGTCTCGCGCACTCAGCTCACATACTGAGGTACGAGGATCGAATCTCTGGTACGACTGATAAACATTAGGACATGTTTCTATAGAATACCTGCCGTCCTTGTTCACCTATTAGTAAATTAGGTACCTGGATATTAGTCAACTGGCATGGGTCGCATCCTGGGACAAAATTTACCTAATTTGCCAGAAATGCTCTGCAAATAAGTGACTTTCTATTTAGTATGTCATTGACATCAGCTAAGCTTGTATACCTTGTACTTTTAGAAATAAAGATATTATTATAAATGAACCTGAATGTTATACGAATGCAGTTAAAAACAAGAGATTTATTATTCACTATGATAACATAAACGCAGGTAAGTACGATTATGGAACAGCTATGTGAATAGACTGACTGTTGCAGTAATAGCCAGGTTTTGGCTTGGTCACAAGTGCTTCTGGCAGTTTGAGAGAGACACAGATGACAATCAAACCAAACGCAAAGTATGTGACCAGCCTTGTTGTCTGTATCCTGAACACTGTGCTTTATTGTCCACTTATTGAGGCATGTAGGGATAAACAGTATAATAACCTAAGTGATATATTAAGATATCTTACTAATGAGAATGAGATGCCACTCATAAGCAAATTTCCTAAAATTTGTTTGCAACAGGTAAGTCAACTGTAGATATAAATCCAGAAGCACTCCTGTTAACATCTTTACGGGCCTAGTTCCTAGGCCTTTTGAGTATCCATATGTTCCAGCGCTATCCTCCTCAGGATGGATATGGTGTGCACAATAAACTGGCCACTTAGGCAGCAGATTCTCTAAACCCAGCATCACGATATTTATAAGTTTAATTTTTGGAACGTAATTCATACTAAAATGAGATTAATGTAAGATAACTTAGATAGGAACGAGCACAATTTAATGCGTAAATTATAATAGGTTTTATTTATTTCGTATAGGCTGCTAAATCTCTTTCGATACGAAATTAAAAATTTCTGTATTACATAACTCGCAGAAATATCTTTCACTGCATAAGAGATATTTGTCTAAAATACTTTTTTTCTGAATAATTCTCTTGTCTGATCAACAGTCGTTATCAATAAAACGTTCATGTGTCTTTTAAAAAAAAGTTACGTTTTAAAAACGCTTAAAAGCACAGGAAGATTTACCAACTTGTCGAACCAATTAAACGCTCACGAAACAGCATAAACGAACCAAAAAGCATTTAAATTTTTTTACGAACATAAGAACAATAATAGCTAGGAACTGTAGGATGATATATTAAACAGGAGTAAAGAGGAATAAACGAGATCTTCATGAAGCATGATAAGCTGGGAAATACCCGTCTGGCACCTCGATAACGACACAAGCTGTGGCTACAATTAATCACTCATTAGGGCTAGGAGGAAGCTCCGGGAACGAGGTAACAACCTCGTTAGAGGTCCGTCCATCAGCGCTACCAGCCACTGACCTGCTCATGCTGCCGGGGCTACACCCTCGTCGTTACCGTCAGGAAATTGTCTCTTCCAGAAGTAGTGGTGGGGATGGGTGCCTGGTGGTGAGGATGGAGGGGGGATGATGAGGGATGGTGATGACAGTGAGGGATGGTGGTGAAGGTTGCAGGAGAAAGATGGTTGAAATGGTGAGAGATGGGGGGAGGTGGTGAGGGATGGGGGAGGTGGTGTGAGATGGGGGAGGTGGTGAGAGATGGGTGAGGTGGTGAGAGATGGGTGAGGTGGTGAGAGATGGGTGAGGTGGTGAGAGATGGGGAGGTGGTGAGTGATGGGGAGGCGGTGAGAGATGGGGAGGTGGTGAGAGATGGGGGAGATGGTGAGAGATGGGGAGATGGTGAGAGATGGGGAGGTGGTGAGAGATGGGGGAGGTGGTGAGAGATGGGAGAGGTGGTGAGAGATGGGGGAGGTGGTGATGGTGAGAGGTGGGGCAGATGGTGAGAGATGGTTAGGTGGTGAGAGATGAGGGAGATGGTGAAAAATGGGGAGGTGAAGAGAGATGGAGGAAGTGGTGAGGGATGGGGGAGGTGGTGAGAGATGGGGAGGTGGTGAGAGATGGGGGAGGTGGTGAGAGATGGGGGAGGTGGTGAGAGATGGGGGAGGTGGTGAGAGATGGGGGAGGTGGTGAGAGATGGGGAGGTGGTGAGAGATGGGTGAGGTGGTGAGAGATGGGGGAGGTGGTGAGAGATGGGGGAGGTGGTGAGAGATGGGGAGGTGATGAGAGATGGGGGAGGTGGTGAGAGATGGGGAGGTGATGAGAGATGGGGAGGTGGTGAGAGATGGGGGAGGTGGTGAGGGATGGGTGAGGTGGTGAGAGATAGGGTGGTGGTGAGGGATGGAGGAGGTGGTGAGGGATGGGGAGGTGGTGAGGGATGGGGGAGGTGGTGTGAGATGGGGAGGTTTACCTGGAGTTTACCTGGAGAGAGTTCCGGGGGTCAACGCCCCCGCGGCCCGGTCTGTGACCAGGCCTCCTTAGGTCAGTGTCCCAGGATGCGACCCACACCAGTCGACTAACACCCAGGTACCCATTTTACTGATGGGGAACATAGACAACAGGTGGAAAGAAACACGTCCAATGTTTCTACTCTGGCTGGGAATCGAACCCAGGCCCTCACCGTGTGAAGCGAGAGCGTTAACCACCAGGCCACCAGGTGGTGAGAGATGGGGGAGATGGTGAGAGATGGGGGAGGTACTGAGAGATGGGGGAGGTACTGAGAGATGGGGGAGGTACTGAGAGATGGGGGAGGTACTGAGAGATGGGGGAGGTACTGAGAGATGGGGGAGGTACTGAGAGATGGGGGAAGTACTGAGAGATGGGGGAGGTGGTGAGGGTTAGCGAAGAGTATTATTAAATGTGATAACGACTACTAACGGGTAGGTAGAGAGATGTTATGGACACTTAGGAATACAGAGCAACTGAACCTGATCAGACGAGACATTCCAAAATTGAACCTTCTCAGATGAGACATTCTAAAATTGAACCTTCTCAGATGAGACATTCTAAAATTGAACCTTCTCAGATAAGACATTCCAAAATTGAACCTGATCACATGAGACATTCCAAAACTGAACCTAATCAGATGAGCCATTCCAAAACTGAACCTAATCAGATGAGACATTCCAAAACTTAACCTAATCAGATGAGACATTCTCAGCTTGATCTGATAAGACATTAGAAAAAGAAAAAACCTGAGAAGGGGAACTTCCTGGAGCCGAGGAAAGTATATATATTACTTACGGTAGTTCATGTTTCTTACCAACTTTCTCACAAGAACAACAAAATATTAGATTAGCATTATGGTTAGCCAAGATAAATATTAAGGAGATTAAGTTGCACGGATTTTACTCTCACTAAAGAGAGCGACCGTGAGTAGGACAGTTTTAAGATACGACTACCGTCGCAAGATATATTAATACATAGATCGCAGATTATATGGTGTTATGTTTCATGGAAATTAAACAGCTAAGCATTTTATTGTTTATGAGAATTAAAAAGCAATTTATAATTGTGTAACAGACACTGGTCAGAATTTTTTGTGTACTGTCTTCATTGCAAATGATCTTGTCAATACTCAGTACTCACACGTCAGTGGTTATCACACTGACCTGTCAGTTTCAGGACTCGCTTGCCATGGATTAAATTCCTACCCGTTCCTTGATTTACTTATCAGCAGTTGTTCTTATTCAGAATATTCTCCTAACTAAACCTAACGGAACACCACTGCTTTGGGGATTAGCGTGGACGGTTACAAAGCATGGCTTGCTTCTGCAGTGTTTTAAAAACTGAGGTTGGAGAGTTGAAGGAGGAGGTCTTGCTTCTCCAGGAGGAGATTAGGAGGCTGAAGGTCCACCTCAATGGGTCTGGGAGAGAGTGTGAGGTGGCTGGAGTTGTGGGGAATGAGGCTTCTAGCAGCGAGGTGCAGTCTGTCTCTCGCTGTGAGGAGGCTGTAGTTGGGGAGGCAGCAACGGCTACCAGCAGTGAGGTGCAGCCCAGCACCTGCTACAAGTGGCGAGTAGTTCACAGTAATGGAAGGCGCATCAGAGTAAGGAAAGTTAAGAGTGAAGATCTGAAGGTAGGAAATCGCTTCTCTGTTCTTCAGGATGAATGTACTTCAGTGGCCAGTGAAGGTAAGGGTACTACTGCCCCTGCTAATGGAGGTAAGCGCATTCTTGTGGTTGGTGACTCTCAGGTAAGATACATTGACCGTGCTTTTTGTAATAGGAATAAGAAGATGAGAGATAGAGTGTGCTTCCCTGGAGCTGGTGTTGGGGACATTGTCAACAGGCTGGATAATATCATGTCAGGTAATGGGAGCAAGCCCATTATCTGTCTCAGTGCTGGTGGAAATGATATTGGGAAGGGTAGGAGAGAAGAGCTGCTAGATAAGTACAGGTCAGCTATAGATTTCATTAAGTCTAAGGGAGGGATCCCAATCATATGTAGCATCTTGCCTAGAAGGGGAGTAGGAAATGAATGGTTGTCTAGGGCAATTGGTGTAAATTGCTGGCTAGACAGATACTGCAAGGAACTTGCAATCCCGTTCATTGACAACTGGAACAACTTTTATGGCAAACATGATATGTATGCAAGGGATGGGGTACATCTCTCTGGGGCTGGGGTGGTAGCACTTGCAGACTCGATTGAGAAGGCCATTGGTGAAATGCCTATGATTTTAAACTGATGGAAGATAGAGGTATGGGTGTGTGTGGGAAACAAGCATGTTGCAACACTTGGGTTGGAAACAGTAAATGTATAAAAGGCATTCAGCATGAAGTTATAAATAAAGACAATAGATCAGGTCAGCAAACAAAGGGGGACAGCAGAGGGCAGCAAGGGACTAGCTCCCTTAAGGTTTACTATACTAATAGCAGGAGTGTAAGAAATAAGATAGATGAGCTAAGATTAATTGCAAGTGCAGGAAACATAGATATTATTGCTATAACAGAGACCTGGCTCAATCTGAAAGATAGATAGATGCCCTCTGAATGTCACATACAAGGCTATAAATTATTCCACACTGACAGGGTCAACAGGAAAGGTGGTGGAGTAGCGATGTATGTCAGAGACAATTTAAATTGTTGTGTTAGACAAGATATTAAATTAGAAGCGTCAGCCACTGAATCTGTTTGGTTACAGCTTCTCGAGGGCCGAGAAAAACTAATTTTGGGTGTGATTTACAGGGCCCCAAATCTTGATAGGGAGTGCAGTAAACTTCTATGGGACGAAATTCGTAAGGCATCTACATACGAAAATGTTGTGCTAATGGGAGATTTCAACTATAGACAGATTGACTGGAGCAATTTGACAGGAAATTTAGAGTCAGGTGACTTTCTTGATACGATCCAGGATTGTTTTTTAAAACAGTTTGTGACAGAGCCAACTAGGGGAAATAACCTCCTTGACTTGGTTCTTGCCAGTAGGGAAACACTAATTAATAATCTTGAGGTTAATGATGAGCTTGGGGAAAGTGATCACAAATCACTCAGTTTTAATATATCATGGAATTCCCCTAATAATGGCAATCAAGTCTCCGTCCCTGACTTTCGCTTGGCTGATTTCATAGGACTGAAAAATTACTTAGGTGGGCTGAACTGGAATGACCTGACTAAGGGTCAGGTAGGTGGTGATGGTTGCCGATATGATGCTTTCCAGGGCATAGTTCTAGCTGCTCAGTCAAATTATGTTCCAAATAGGGAAATCAGATCAAACAAAAATGATCCTAAATGGATGAACAATAGATCAAAATATCTGATTGGTCAAAAGAGAGGCATATATAGGCAAATCAAAAGAGGAGAGGGGCAATTGAGAAATCGATATATTCAGTTAAAGAGAGAAATAAAAAAGGGAATTAGAAAAGCAAAAAGAGATTATGAGGTTAAAGTTGCAAGAGAATCGAAGACTAACCCAAAAGGATTCTTTCAGGTATACAGAAGTAAGATCAGGGACAAGATAGGCCCACTCAAAAGTTCCTCGGGTCAGCTCACTGACAGTGATAAGGAAATGTGTAGAATTTTTAACACATACTTCCTCTCAGTTTTTACACAGGAGGATACCAGCGATATTCCAGTAATGATAAATTATGTAGAACAGGACGATAATAAACTGTGCACTATTAGGGTCACAAGTGACATGGTCCTTAGGCAAATAGATAAATTAAAACCTAACAAATCCCCAGGCCCTGATGAACTGTATGCAAGGGTTCTAAAGGAATGTAAAGAGGAGCTTAGCACACCTTTGGCTAATCTTTTCAACATATCACTACAAACTGGCATGGTGCCAGATAAGTGGAAAATGGCAAATGTGATACCTATTTTCAAAACAGGTGACAGGTCCTTAGCTTCGAACTATAGACCAATAAGCCTAACCTCCATAGTGGGAAAATTTATGGAATCAATAATTGCCGAGGCAGTTCGTAGCCACCTTGAAAAGCATAAATTAATCAACGAATCTCAGCATGGTTTTACAAAGGGGCGTTCCTGCCTTACGAATTTATTAACTTTTTTCACTAAGGTATTTGAGGAGGTAGATCATGGTAATGAATATGATATTGTGTATATGGACTTCAGTAAGGCTTTTGACAGGGTCCCACATCAGAGACTATTGAGGAAAATTAAAGCACATGGAATAGGAGGAGAAATTTTTTCCTGGATAGAGGCATGGTTGACAAATAGGCAGCAGAGAGTTTGCATAAATGGGGAGAAATCAGAGTGGGGAAGTGTCACGAGCGGTGTTCCACAGGGGTCAGTGTTGGGCCCCCTGCTGTTCACAATCTACATAAACGACATAGATGAGGGCATAAAGAGCGACATCGGCAAGTTTGCCGATGACACCAAAATAGGCCGTCGAATTCATTCTGACGAGGACATTCGAGCACTCCAGGAAGATTTGAATAGACTGATGCAGTGGTCGGAGAAGTGGCAGATGCAGTTTAATATAGACAAATGCAAAGTTCTAAATGTTGGACAGGACAATAACCATGCCACATATAAACTAAATAATGTAGATCTTAATATTACGGATTGCGAAAAAGATTTAGGAGTTCTGGTTAGCAGTAATCTGAAACCAAGACAACAGTGCATAAGTGTTCGCAATAAAGCTAATAGAATCCTTGGCTTCATATCAAGAAGCATAAATAATAGGAGTCCTCAGGTTGTTCTTCAACTCTATACATCCTTGGTTAGGCCTCATTTAGATTATGCTGCACAGTTTTGGTCACCTTATTACAGAATGGATATAAATTCTCTGGAAAATGTACAAAGGAGGATGACAAAGTTGATCCCATGTATCAGAAACCTTCCCTATGAGGATAGACTAAGGGCCCTGAATCTGCACTCTCTAGAAAGACGTAGAATTAGGGGGGATATGATTGAGGTGTATAAATGGAAGACAGGAATAAATAAAGGGGATGTAAATAGTGTGCTGAAAATATCTAGCCTAGACAGGACTCGCAGCAATGGTTTTAAGTTGGAAAAATTCAGATTCAGGAAGGATATAGGAAAGTACTGGTTTGGTAATAGAGTTGTGGATGAGTGGAACAAACTCCCAAGTACCGTTATAGAGGCCAGAACGTTGTGTAGCTTTAAAAATAGGTTGGATAAATACATGAGTGGATGTGGGTGGGTGTGAGTTAGACCTGATAGCTTGTGCTACCAGGTCGGTTGCCGTGTTCCTCCCTTAAGTCAATGTGACCTGACCTGACTAGGTTGGGTGCATTGGCTTAAGCCGGTAGGAGACTTGGACCTGCCTCGCATGGGCCAGTAGGCCTTCTGCAGTGTTCCTTCGTTCTTATGTTCTTATGTTCTTATCCCACTGATACAGCTAACAAGATAAACGACTTCTTCTCAAACATAGGATCTAATCTCGCCAGTAAAATCCCACGTACCAACGCCCGTGCCGGGGGCTGCCTAGATGGGAATTTTCCAAATTCCCTCTATCTTGTACCAACTGAGCCCACGGAAGTCACCGCTATTATAAAGTCACTCAAAAATAACTCAGGGAATCTGTCTCACGTCCCACCATTATTGTACAAGCGAGCGGCCCATGTCCATTCGCATGCTATTACATTACTTTTTAACAAGTCACTAGAAACTAACACCTTCCCGACACTACTCAAGACAGCAAGGGTTACACCAATACATAAAAGTGGTGACTCTACAGATGTACACAACTATAGGCCAATATCAAACTTACCATTGCTATCCAAAATCTCGAGAAACTCGTGCACAGGAGACTATATTCATTTATAACGGCACAAAACATACTCAACCCCTGCCAATTTGGATTCAGGAAAAATAAAAGCACTAATGATGCAATTGTAAAAATGCTAGACCTGCTTTACACAGCATTGGAAAATAAGGAATATCCGCAAGGAATATTTATTGACCTAAGAAAAGCGTTTGACACAGTAGACCACGGCATCTTACTCCACAAACTTGACCATTATGGTATAAGAGGCCATGCGGTTGCATATTTCAAATTCTACCTTACTAATAGGTATCAGTATGTCACCATTAAAGACACAGCCTCATCAACATGGCCACTTGATACTGGAGTTCCGCAGGGAAGTGTCCTTGGTCCCCTGCTTTTCCTCATTTACATTAATCTTCCAAACGTATCCCAACACCTGAAACCCATTCTCTTTGGTGACGACACGACTTACGTCGTCTCCCACCCTAATCTTGCCACCCTCAACACCATTGTCAACGAGGAGCTGCTCAAAATTCTGACTTGGATGACAGCCAATAAACTTACATTTAACACTGACTAAACCTACTACATTATGTTCGTAGCTGAGCAGGTGTTGCGCAACTTAACATTAAGATCGACAACACTCTAACTGCCAGACATAATGAGGGCAAATTCCTAGGTCTATACCTCGACAACCTAAATTTCAGCACCCACATCCAACACATAACAATAAAAGTATCCAAAACGGTGGGGATCCTCTCCAAGATACGATATTACATGCCTCAAACTGCCCTTCTCACACTATACCATTCACTCATTTATCCATACCTCACCTATACTGTTTGTGCTTGGGGATCAACTGCAGCAACACATCTAAAGCCAATAATAACCCAACAAAAAACCGCAGTAAGAATAATCACTAAATCCCATTTCTGGCAACACCCCCCACTCTTCATAGATCTAAACTTACTCCCTGTTCAGAACATCCACACTTACTACTGTGCAATCTATATCTTCAGGACCTTAAATTCCAATATTAACCTTGACCTAAAACGCTTTCTTGATAGTTGTGACAGGATCCACAGGCATAACACCAGACACAAACATCTCTATGACATTCCCCGTGTCCGACTAAACCTTCACAAAAATTCAATGTGTGTCAAAGGGCCTAAAATCTGGAACACCCTACCTGAAAACTCTAGAACTGCAGACACAATCATCACTTTCAAAAAATCTTATCTCCCTGATACACCCCGTCAACTAACTACATGAAAACCACCTGGTGGTTCACACACTCACTCACCCATTGACTATAAACACAGAAATACGAATCTTAATCTTAAAATAATAAATCCTAACTAGTCATAAGTTTGCCTATGATACTCCAATATAGACACCATGAATTGTGCCAAAACAAAAGCATTCACATTGCTAAAGTCACAAACTATAATGTAGTCACTTAGCCTTAATACCATAATCTGTAATAATTTAAAGTTTAGAATTAATCTAAGTCTGCCCGAAATGCCTAGCCATGCTAGGTGTCCTAGTGGCCCCCTCTGTAATTAGTATTTTAAAACATGTAAACCACACAATATCCAAAATCTGTAAACCCCGCATTGTAATCCTTATAGAGAATAAACTTGATTAATTGAAGTTAAATTAATCAGTTAGACTTTGCCAGAGCGAAGCGGACATTGTTACAACACTGGTGTAGGTGTGTAAAAGTGTCAGATAATTACGAGGCAATGTCTCAATTATTTCTTAATGAAGAATTCTCAAACTGTATGCCTCTATATATTTAAAGTTATAAGCAGGATCGACCTTGTGAAGGAATAAGAGAAACTGGTGATTTCATTGTTCGGGCCCGTTGATCTCACACACACACACACACACACACACATACACACACACAGGGAAGGCACTACAATGGATCAGGGAATACTTGTCAGGAAGACAGCAGCGAGTCATGGTACGTGGTGAGGTGTCAGAGTGGGCACCTGTGACCAGCGGGGTCTCACAGGGGTCAGTCCTAGGACCAGTGCTGTTTCTGGTATTTGTGAACGACATGACGGAAGGAATAGACTCTGAGGTGTCCCTGTTTGCAGATGACGAAGTTGATGAGAAGAATTCACTCGATCGAAGACCAGGCAGAACTACAAAGGGATCTGGACAGGCTGCAGACCTAGTCCAGCAATTGGCTCCTGGAGTTCAATCCTACCAAGTGCAAAGTCATGAAGATTGGGGAAGGGCAAAGAAGACCGCAGACGGAGTACAGTCTAGGGGGCCAGAGACTACAAACCTCACTCAAGGAAAAAGATCTTGGGGTGAGTATAACACCAGGCACATCTCCTGAAGCGCACATCAACCAAATAACTGCTGCAGCATATGGGCGCCTAGCAAACCTCAGAACAGCATTCCGACATCTCAATAAGGAATCATTCAGGACCCTGTACACCGTGTACGTTAGGCCCATATTGGAGTATGCGGCACCAGTTTGGAACCCACACCTAGCCAAGCACGTAAAGAAACTAGAGAAAGTGCAAAGGTTTGCAACAAGACTAGTCCTAGAGCTAAGAGGTATGTCCTACGAGGAGAGGTTAAGGGAAATCAACCTGACGACACTGGAGGACAGGAGAGATAGGGGGGACATGATAACGACATACAAAATACTGAGAGGAATTGACAAGGTGGACAAAGACAGGATGTTCCAGAGATTGGACACAGTAACAAGGGGACACAGTTGGAAGTTGAAGACACAGATGAATCACAGGGATGTTAGGAAGTATTTCTTCAGCCACAGAGTAGTCAGTAAGTGGAATAGTTTGGGAAGCGATGTAGTGGAGGCAGGATCCATACATAGCTTTAAGCAGAGGTATGATAAAGCTCACGGCTCAGGGAGAGTGACCTAGTAGCGATCAGTGAAGAGGCGGGGCCAGGAGCTCGGACTCGACCCCTGCAACCTCAACTAGGTGAGTACAACTACGTGAGTACAGCAGCACACACACAGCAGCAGCACCTACAGCAGCAACACACACAGCAGCAGCACATGACCAACAGAAATTAAGAATTTCCTACTTCTCTGTCTCATTCATTTATTCTTGACCTAATCACTACTACAACCATAGCCACAGATTTTACCCACACTCACAAACTTGATAATACCTTTTAACGTGAAGAAGGAACTATTATTTAGCAGTGACGAAGTCATACGCATATATTGCTCTAAACTGTATTGCAAATCATTCATCAAGTAATCCACTTTTGATGGCGTGCCAGTACATATCTGTCTTTCCAGTAAAGAAAAGAAGTGCCAGAGATGCCCATTGTTTTCTATGCCGTTGTTAGGTGGGTTCTTGACTTTCGATAAGATTGAAATACAGTATTTTTCTTTCAACATTCTGTGTCACCACATAACCTGCTTTCTGTTCATCACTATCTCTTGCCTTCAACTGTGAACGTTGAGTGTCCTCTCCTTCATCTGTCTGGCTCACTAGCACACTCTTCAGTGGTACAGTCTCTGTAACTTGGTCACCAGCACACTCTTCAGTGGTACAGTCTCTGTAACTTGGTCACCAGCACACTCTTCAGTGGTACAGTCTCTGTAACTTGGTCACCAGCACACTCTTCAGTGGTACAGTCTCTGTAACTTGCTCACCAGCACACTCTTCAGTGATACAGTCTCTGTTACTTGGTCACCAGCACACTCTTCAGTGGTACAGTCTAACTTTGTGACCTCGAGGCTGATCACTACAATCTTTAATGTTAAATCTAACAACTCGTGTAGTTCCTGTGCATATTCACAGCGCAAGACACAGACAGTACAAGAAACGGACAATACAAGAGACAGATAACACAAGACACAGAACACAAAACACAGATATTGCAAGACACAGACAGCACAAGACACAGACAGCACAATATACGTACTATGTGTAAAAGGGACATACTAGAAGTCAATGTTTTAAGTTAATAAGAGAGAAGCCACATAATCCAGGTTATGTGTCTCGAGGGAGGGAGCCATTACCGACCCTCACTCCACTCTCATCATTTGCTAGTGTGAAATAAAAGCAGTCATACGGTGCCATTGCTTAAGGATCAAACTACTACGTTCCCCACACACAGCATGACAATTTATGACTAGGACAGCCGACACATCTGCCACCAGTTACTGTTAAGAGAACTATGATACCTTTCTGTGCTAAAGCTAAAATTGCTTTTCATATGAATAACAATTTGATAAGCGTCCATCTCTAATGAGTCATATGCGCAATTACAGGTTTTCTTGGACTCGTATGACGACACAATAATGTAGAGGAAATGATAAGTGGCTGGCAGTAAATGTAGGGGAATAATTATCATAACGGCCCTGGAGTTGATCACTAGGTTTATGAAACTCGTCGGCCATTACCAAGTATATTTCCCTCTAAGTGCAATCAAGAGGGTTATGGCGAATACAAATGAAACAGCTATACCTCCATTACTTTCTACGTGAATTGAAGTTTGGTGAATCAAAATCTGATCTAGGAACGTTACGTGGATGTTAATTAAGTAGAATATCAGTGGTACACAATACCCACAAAATGAAGAATTAGACACATGTGCAACATCTGGGAACCATTATTCTGTAGACGATTAACAATCCAGTGGGTAGATTAATATAATACAAGGACATATGAAGCCTGTAGGAATATATACAGAAGACAGTGGAAGACGAGGTGTTGAGTCCCTTAGCCTAGTAACAGGTGATAAGCACCGTAGTCTGAATTCAAGAATGTGAAGCACTGCTCCTAGCAGAGGGACTATTACCTCGTTTTCACTCTATTCTGTAAATGTATCAACAGTCTTCAGATTATGTCCATGTATTGTACTGAGAAAGCCATTTGATAGCGAATCGTCTACAAAGTAATGATAGCCAGATGTTGCACATGTGTCTAACTCTTCACTAAGCACAAACTCTTCCTAGAGGATCACTTACAAATATGGAAGAGATGCAGTATTTAAGCCAAGGTACGACGCAAGAGATTTACCGTATTTTCCGGCATATAAGGCTCGAGGTCAGGGTCAAGGTTAGGCTTTGGATTACGCTGTAGCGTAAAGTAAGAGAGTATTTAGCCCTTGAATACGATTTACTCTCATACTTCCGTCGTGCGCCTTATATGCCGGAAAATGCGGTAATAGGTGAACGATGCATCACTACCAAGACTGAGAAACACTGCAACAACAATGGTTGTCGCAAAGCACACTGATAACTCTCATTATTGTTATATTACTGCAATACGGAACAAAATGCACTTGTCAAGCTTTTTGGTGGTAAAACCTGTCCTGGGCAAAGTGCCATAGTCGTTTCCTTCGTAAGTGTTAAACTTCACACATGACACTCCTATTGGGAGACATTTTACAGTCAGAAAGACACTAGGAAAGATTGTCAAATATTTTTATGAGGCACACTTGAGCTAAACTCGAATATCACATGCAAAGGATGGGCAGTATTGGTCAGCTTGTAGGTGATCGTAAACACAGGAAATAGTCCTGTTGCCAGAAGCTAAATATGATGAGCTGTTCTCCATTTTACCCATAGTGTGTGTATATTCTCTGACACAACAGTACCAGAACATGATCCCATTTGTATTATTACAATAACAATAAAATTATTATTATATTCTTGCATTTATTACATAAATCTTTATTTAATAAGTTATAATCTAAATGTAATCTATGTTACTACGTTTTCAACCTGAAACTTTAACTTCAAAAATAATTCCTAAGTAATGTTTAATACAAGTTGACGAGTAAGACATATGCAAGAGTTGGGTATCTTTATTACTGAAACGTTCCGCCTACACAGTAGACTTCTTCAGTACCAATACAGAGGAGACTAACTGTCCAGACTATAGAAGTAGTAACGAGGTAAAGACGTATTCAGGCCATCAGTCTTGAAGAAAGTACAGCATATGCTGTACTTTCTGGAAGACTGATGGATTGAACACATCGATTCCAGGCTGAAGGACTGATTACCTCAAATTCCTCTCTTTACACCGTTCTTCTTTGTACTGTACTGATGAAGCCACTGAGTGGCGAAACGTTTCCTCAGTAAATATTCCCATATACATGTATTATATATATGTGTCTAATTCTTCAACGTGTCAGTTTTCTGAACCATTTATTACACAATAAGACATGTGTCTTATTGTGTAGAATAAGACATGTTGCACATTTGTCTTATTCTACTTGTATTAAACATAAATTATAAGTTGTTTTAGAAGTATAAATCTCACGTTGAAAACAAAGCAACATAAGCTATTTAAATTTTAATAATAATAAAAATGATAATTGTAAAAAAATAAAAATAATTGTAATATAACAATAACAATATTTCATAAAATGACTGAGTGAATGAGGAACTTGTTTGAACACAAGCACATCTGTTTTCTTCAAGATGTTGTTAAGTTGTTCGTGGCCATGACTGCCAGGAATGAAAATAGTTTAAGAGATCTCAGGACAAAGTTTCTCCTCCGTGAATAATGTCTCAGTTATTTCCCTTGTGTCTTGAACATGGATGGACAACCGCGCTTAAGATAAGACCAAGGGTTTGTAGGCTTTCCACGTTGACCGGGAAACTAGCCACTCAAGAAGTGTTCAGGATGAACATCCTGGAAGTGAAAGAGAGAGACTTATCCAAGAAGGCGACCCACTCTTCCTATGTCAATATGTCTGAGTACTTAACTTTAGGAAAATATTTCTTTAAGACTTTGCGAAGGGCATCAGTAGTCCCTGGTGTTGAAATACCTTCTACCAGGGCTGTAGACCATCCTGATCCAGTTGGTCACCAACTACTGTCAACTCTTGCTTCTCGTTGCTAAACCCGCCGAGTAGTATAGTACGAATAGTAATCTGTATTTATTCATAGCCAGTCATAGATGAACAGTCAGTTCTTGAGCTTTAAAAACGGAGAGACAAACTGGTGAAAACAGTATTCGATCCTTTCTCAAATTGACTATTAATCCACAGAAAGTCTGATCGTAGAAATCGAACAAGAAACAAAAACGATACGACTATTAATCTGTCAAGCCCTGGGGGTGAGGGGCACCCGCAAGGGAGCTCCAGTAAAGTCTGATTGTTGTCACCCATCCAGATCGATGATTGGGAAGGAAAAGGCTGACAAGGAACAACAGAAGCCTCTAGTAAAGCTTCACCATTTTTTTACACAAATCAAATCTTATAGGCTAGGAGTTGTTATTCTACCTCAGCTCATTTCAAATCCCAGCCATATGTAAGGTATAATTCTCCCATCATACCCGGGATGCGATGCACTACAGTCGATTAACACCCAGGCCCCTACTTACTGCTAGGTAAACAGGGGCAGCAGGTGTTAAGAAACATGCTCAACTTTTCCATTCTTGCCGGGAGTCTACCCATGGATACTCAGTGAGGTGAATGCTTTGCCGACAGAACCTCGGGACACCTATTTAACGTCTGGTTGATATTTAATGCACTGCAAGTGACCTGTGTCATTGCCTATTAGCTATGGATAATGGCAAGTGTGTTTACCATAAATAATTTATTGTCCTATATTCATGCACTATGCATATAGTAAATATTTGTCAATGTTATCATTGCGAGAGTACTGAGTTGACAGCAGGTATAATTTACCTCTCTAAGCACCCATTTTATGATGCACATAATTGCTCAGTAAATATCAGCAACCAACCCTAGGCTACCAATTTGGCTTGTGTGTGTGGCGGGGTGGAGGCGAGTGCTATAAAAAACCCTGGATGGTATAAACCCTGGTAATAAATACCGACTAGTCGGTTTAGAAAAATAAGTAAGCGAACACGATATATTTATAAGAAAACGTTTCGGTCCTGGGACCTTGAAGCCATCAAGATCCCAGGACCGATACGCTTTCTGATATGTCTTAGTGTTAGCTTACGTGTTTTTCTAATCCATAAAAAAACCTACACGATGGAAAAAAAACACAGATGCAGCGTAATGTGATCCTTTATTGACAACGTTTCGCCCACAGAGTGGGCTTTATCAAGTTACTTAATAAATCCCACAGTGGGGACGAAACGTTCTCAATAAAGGATCGCATTAATCTGCATTTTTGTCTTTTTTCCAAGACAGGTAATTGTCAGTTTTCTCAGATACTTCATGTCAGCCAGCTCGCTGCCCAGCCACTAAATCAAAATCTTACACTTTCACGCATACACAGTGTGTTCCAGAGAAGGGACACAGAAACAAGGGGTCACAATTGGAAGTTGAAGACTCCTGTGAATCAAAGGGATGTTAGGAAGTATTTCTTCAGTCATAGAGTTGTCACGAAGTGGAATAGCCTAGAAAGTGACGTAGTGGAGGCAGGAACCATACATAGTTTTAAGACGAGGTTTGATAAAGCTCATGAAGCAGGGAGAGAGAGGGCCTAGTACAGTGAAGAGGCGGGGCCAGGAGCTATGTCTCGACCCCTGCAACCACAAATAGGTGAGCAGAGTGTGACATTGTAGGCTCAGTTTCTGCACCTTGTCATGTGTGGAGACGGTCTGTGTGTGGTGTCTGCACGCTAGATACTGTGTGAACTTAACCACTGTAGTTTGAGCTGCTGTGATGTCAGTTTACTGAGAGTTCATTGCTTTGTGAAGGTTGCGTTCAGACTTAGCTTTTTGAGGTTTCTGCCTGTTGCTGCTAGCATAGGCGAACACAGTTACTGACTAGTAATGATGGTAGTGACAAATAGTAGTAGTTACACTGAGTGACAGTAATGTCTGTGATGAGTAGTGGTAGCAGTGACGGGGTGATTGTAGTAAGTGGCAGTGGTTGTCAGTGGTATTAGTGAGTGGTAATGGTGATAAGTGGCTGGTAGTAGTGAAATGACCGGTATTACGGGCTGGCTGGTGGTAAATGTACTTCCTGGTAGTGGTGATATTGACTTATGGTAGTTGCAAATAGTGGTGATATTGACTTCTGGTAGTTTCATATAGGGGCTTAAACTTTCACCAGGCGTGTGTGAGAGTATTAGATATGAGTGGAGGCAAGTGTTTTTTATGATTTGACGTGCTGTTGTAGTGATGGTGAAAGTGTCCTGCTAGAGGACTCACCGACTCTACAGCTCAGCTGCCCCTCCAAAGTTCATTTTCCGCACCCCTTCTGTACTTTTCCCCTCCCGGACTCAAGTCCGGCTAAATGGTTTCCCTGAGTCCCTTCATAAATGTTACCATGTTCACACTCCAACAGCACGTCAAATCATAAAAACCACTTGCTTCCATTCATTCCTATCTAACACGCAAGCTCACACGTACTGTTGCTTTCTGAACGGGCGAATTATTATTATAATCAAAGGGAAGCACTAAACCCGTAGGATTATACAGCGCCTGGGGGGAGGGTGTGGAAGGCATTCAGGCTTAATTCGGGGAACTGGAACACAGATCCAATTTCCTAAATCAAGAGTCCCTCACCAACATCAAGGAACCTTCCCTGAGGGGCTGAACGGGCGAAGAAGTCAAGGGGTTTAACAAAGCACGGCTTATTTATCTAGTCTAACATCATTTCAGACCATAAAATGCTTGCCAGGTTGTTTTTGAGACCAATCTGGGAGCCATTATACCGCACATAGGTGTGCGGAACACCTACCTTGTTCACGTACCCCATCACCAAAGTTGAACTTATTTCCAGCATCCTGGAATGGCTCGGATAACATTCAAAACTCTCAGTGGCGGAGCTTCAAGCGTCAACAGCGAATAATAACATTTAGACTGAGGGACTGATTCCCTCAAACTCATCCTCATCTTGCACCTTTCTTTGCTCAGGACTGAAGAAGCCAATAGCTGGCGAAACGTTTCCAGAATAAAGATTCCCTAATGTTGCCAAGAGTCTCATACATCAGCCTGTCGGTTTTTCTAACGCATTTACTAAAGCGCCTACTTTAGCCTAGTAAAGTCTACTTTAGCCTAGTAAAGTTTACTTTAGCATAGTAAAGTTTAGTACAGCACTCATTAATTCGTCGAGCAGCCTCAAAGATCTGTACAACTGGAAAAGTTATGAATGGGTTATACCAACGATGATCCAGATGAAATTAGCTCTCACCACAGAGCATAAATTATACCTGAAGTTTCAGTCCCCATCAAGTCGGTGATCACTTGAGAGGCTTTAGTTTACTAAAGACGGGGGGAAAAGAAGTGCATTAGTCCGTATTGATCTCCTGCTGGTTATATTGTGAATGATGTTCCTTTGAAAGAAAACAACTTATTTGCCACTGAAAGTGCTAACCGAACTTGAACCATCACAATACAGTCAAGTTGGCGAGTAAGACGCATGTGCAACACAAGGTATCCTTAATGACCAAACTTCTCCTTCGCTGCTGGCTTCATCACTCAAGTAGACGAGTTATGATCCTTAATACAGCAGACCAAGTAGACCATGGTATCCTGGTACAAGGAATGTCTTCAGCTGACCAGCTCACATGTGACCTCTTCTCCAAGCTGCTACACCTCACCTTCCACTATATAGATCACTGGCCTCATACAATTGCTTTAGCTTAAAAGAGTGATTATCTTACAATAGGGCTGAGGGACCGATTACTTCTAACAAGACTGAGAGACTGATTACCTTACACTACTTGGCCCCTTAGTCTATTGTCTCAAGGATCGTAATTCATCTCTGAAATTGGCTGAAGAAGTCTGCAGTGGATGAGATAAGTTTCGCCAGTAAAGACATAGTTTTGCATATATGTCTTACTCATCAACATCTACTGAAGGTTGCACATTGCAGTAGCTCTCTTAATGAACGAAAATAACACTGCATGCACAATGCTTCTTATTTTTATAAATATACCAATTATCCAGGTTTTCTGTTTACTGCTCAGGTGTACATCGCCCTTCAAAAATTATATTCTGCTTAACTGATTTTGGGTTGATTTTCAAAATTATGTTCCCTGAAACTAAGGGAATCAGAAAAATTCTCATAAAAACTATTGCCATTTGTTTTGAATCAATCTACTTAATGCTAATGTTACTGTTTATCCCGAATCTTAATATATGTAACTCGATTATTATTCAAAAAGCATTACAAAAACAAAAATTTCAAACATGTCTACCATTAAAACTACGTAATCGGTGATACGAACATTGCAGTGCTCATAGCATGCATAATAAATCGTTACGTTTTCAGAACAATATTCGTCAAGTATTTATTTTGGACAATGCATTAAAAATTCTGAAACATCTGATTGCATGAGTATTCTACAAATTTACTGAGAATTCCAACTATAATATATATATATATATATATATATATATATATATATATATATATATATATATATATATATATATATATATATATCTTTCTTTCTTTCAACACACCGGCCGTATCCCACCGAGGAGGGGTGGCCCAAAAGGAAAAACCAAAGTTTCTCCTTTCAAATTTAGTAATATATACAGGAGAATGGGTTACTAGCCCCTTGCTCCCGGCATTTTAGTCGCCTCTTACAACATGCATGGCTTACGGAGGAAGAATTCTGTTCCACTTCCCCATGGAGATAAGAGGAAATAAACAAGAACAAGAACTAGAAAGAAAACAGAAGAAAACCCAGAGGGGTGTGTATATATACGATTGTACATGTATGTGTAGTGTGACCTAAGTGTAAGTAGAAGTAGCAAGATGTACCTGAAATCTTGCATGTTCATGAGACAGAAAAAAGGACACCAGCAATCCTACCATCATGTAAAACAATTACAGGTTTCCGTTTTACACTCACTTGGCAGGACGGTAGTACATCCCTGGGCGGTTGCTGTTTACCAACCTACTACCTAATATATATATATATATATATATATATATATATATATATATATATATATATATATATATATATATATATATATATATATATGTCGTGCCGAATATGTAAAACTGGACAATTAGCAAGAGCTCATTTAAAATTAAGTCCTTTCTGAAATTTTCTCTTATACGTTTAAAGATATATTTTTTTCACTAATGTTAATGTAAAAATTTTTAATTTTGCACCAAAAGCATCTTAGAAAACTTACCTAACCTTATTATAACAAGAGCAATTTATTTTAGCCTAACCCAGTTAAATATATTTTAAATACGTTTACAATAATTAAATACTAAACAAACACAGTGAAATATATTTTTTTCGTTAGGTTCGGAATGATTTTGGTGAAATTATTGCATACACAAATTTTCACTTGTCCTATATGGCAAGATGAGCGTTGCTATTTAAGCCAAGATGGCAAGTTCTGCCTATTAGGTACGACATATATATATATATATATATATATATATATATATATATATATATATATATATATATATATGTATGTATGTATATAATATATATATATATAATAAGCGTGTATGCACCTGGAGAAGAGAGGAATGCAGAGGAGAGAGAGAGATTTTGGGAGATGTTAAGTGAATGTATAGGAGCCTTTGAACCAAGTGAGAGAGTGATTGTGGTAGGGGACATGAATGCTAAAGTAGGAGAAACTTTTAGAGAGGGTGTGGTAGGTAAGTTTGGGGTGCCAGGTGTAAATGATAATGGGAGCCCTTTGATTGAACTTTGTATAGAAAGGGGTTTAGTTATAGGTAATACATATTTTAAGAAAAAGAGGATAAATAAGTATACAAGATATGATGTAGGGCGAAATGACAGTAGTTTGTTGGATTATGTATTGGTAGATAAAAGACTGTTGAGTAGACTTCAGGATGTACATGTTTATAGAGGGGCCACAGATATATCAGATCACTTTCTAGTTGTAGCTACACTGAGAGTAAAAGGTAGATGGGATACAAGGAGAATAGAAGCATCAGGGAAGAGAGAGGTGAAGGTTTATAAACTAAAAGAGGAGGCAGTTAGGGTAAGATATAAACAGCTATTGGAGGATAGATGGGCTAATGAGAGCATAGGCAATGGGGTCGAAGAGGTATGGGGTAGGTTTAAAAAATGTGGTTACAGGAAAGTGGGTGCGGGAGGGAAGAGGAGCGATTGGTGGAATGATGATGTAAAGAGAGTAGTAAGGGAGAAAAAGTTAGCATATGAGAAGTTTTTACAAAGTAGAAGTGATGCAAGGAGGGAAGAGTATATGGAGAAAAAGAGAGTGGTTAAGAGAGTGGTGAAGCAATGTAAAAAGAGAGCAAATGAGAGAGTGGGTGAGATGTTATCAGCAAATTTTGTTGAAAATAAGAAAAAATTTTGGAGTGAGATTAACAAGTTAAGAAAGCCTAGAGAACAAATGGATTTGTCAGTTAAAAATAGGAGAGGCGAGTTATTAAATGGAGAGTTAGAGGTATTGGGAAGATGGAGGGAATATTTTGAGGAATTGTTAAATGTTGATGAAGATAGGGAAACTGTGATTTCGTGTATAGGACAAGGAGGAATAACATCTTGTAGGAGTGAGGAAGAGCCAGTTGTGAGTGTGGGGGAAGTTCGTGAGGCAGTAGGTAAAATGAAAGGGGGTAAGGCAGCCGAAATTGATGGGATAAAGATAGAAATGTTAAAAGCAGGTGGGGATATAGTTTTGGAGTGGTTGGTGCAATTATTTAATAAATGTATGGAAGAGGGTAAGGTACCTAGGGATTGGCAGAGAGCATGCATAGTTCCTTTGTATAAAGGCAAAGGGGATAAAAGAGAGTGCAAAAATTATAGGGGGATAAGTCTGCTGAGTATACCTGGTAAAGTGTATGGTAGAGTTATTATTGAAAGAATTAAGAGTAAGACGGAGAATAGGATAGCAGATGAACAAGGAGGCTTTAGGAAAGGTAGGGGGTGTGTGGACCAGGTGTTTACAGTGAAACACATAAGTGAACAGTATTTAGATAAGGCTAAAAAGAGGTCTTTGTGGCATTTATGGATTTGGAAAAGGCGTATGACAGGGTGGATAGGGGGGCAATGTGGCAGATGTTGCAAGTGTATGGTGTAGGAGGTAGGTTACTGAAAGCAGTGAAGAGTTTTTACGAGGATAGTGAGGCTCAAGTTAGAGTATGTAGGAAAGAGGGAAATTATTTCCCAGTAAAAGTAGGCCTTAGACAAGGATGTGTGATGTCACCGTGGTTGTTTAATATATTTATAGATGGGGTTGTAAGAGAAGTAAATGCGAGGGTCTTGGCAAGAGGCGTGGAGTTAACAGATAAAGAATCACACACAAAGTGGGAGTTGTCACAGCTGCTCTTTGCTGATGACACTGTGCTCTTGGGAGATTCTGAAGAGAAGTTGCAGAGATTGGTGGATGAATTTGGTAGGGTGTGCAAAAGAAGAAAATTAAAGGTGAATACAGGAAAGAGTAAGGTTATGAGGATAACAAAAAGATTAGGTGATGAAAGATTGAATATCAGATTGGAGGGAGAGAGTATGGAGGAGGTGAATGTATTCAGATATTTGGGAGTGGACGTGTCAGCGGATGGGTCTATGAAAGATGAGGTGAATCATAGAATTGATGAGGGGAAAAGAGTGAGTGGTGCACTTAGGAGTCTGTGGAGACAAAGAACTTTGTCCTTGGAGGCAAAGAGGGGAATGTATGAGAGTATAGTTTTACCAACGCTCTTATATGGGTGTGAAGCATGGGTGATGAATGTTGCAGCGAGGAGAAGGCTGGAGGCAGTGGAGATGTCATGTCTGAGGGCAATGTGTGGTGTGAAAATAATGCAGAGAATTCGTAGTTTGGAAGTTAGGAGGAGGTGCGGGATTACCAAAACTGTTGTCCAGAGGGCTGAGGAAGGGTTGTTGAGGTGGTTCGGACATGTAGAGAGAATGGAGCGAAACAGAATGACTTCAAGAGTGTATCAGTCTGTAGTGGAAGGGAGGCGGGGTAGGGGTCGGCCTAGGAAAGGTTGGAGGGAGGGGGTAAAGGAGGTTTTGTGTGCGAGGGGCTTGGACTTCCAGCAGGCATGCGTGAGCGTGTTTGATAGGAGTGAATGGAGACAAATGGTTTTTAATACTTGACGTGCTGTTGGAGTGTGAGCAAAGTAACATTTATGAAGGGGTTCAGGGAAACCGGCAGGCCGGACTTGAGTCCTGGAGATGGGAAGTACAGTGCCTGCACTCTGAAGGATGGGTGTTAATGTTGCAGTTTAAAAACTGTAGTGTAAAGCACCCTTCTGGCAAGACAGTGATGGAGTGAATGATGGTGAAAGTTTTTCTTTTTCGGGCCACCCTGCCTTGGTGGGAATCGGCCAGTGTGATAAAATATATATATATATATATATATATATATATATATATATATATATATATATATATATATATATATATATATATATATATATATATATATGTCATGCCGAATAGGTAAAATTTGCGATTTTTGCTTAAATAGCAACGCTCTTGCCGAATAAGGCAAGCGATAATTTGGGTATGCAATAATATCGCAAAAATCACTTTGAACCTTACGAAGGAAATATATTAGGCTAAATTAAATTGCGCTTGTTGTAAGGGTAGGAAAATTTCCCAAGGTTCTTTTTGGTAAAAATTTATTAATTTTTACATTACCGTATATGAAAAAACAATGTATCTTTAAACGTACAAGAGAAAATTTTAGATGGGACTTAATTTTAAATGAGTTCTTGCTAATTGACCAGTTTACCTATTCGGCACGACATTTTATATATATATATATTTATATATATATATATATATATATATATATATATATATATATATATGTGTGTGTGTGTGTGTGTGTGTGTGTGTGTGTGTGTGTGTGTGTGTGTGTGTGTGCGTGCGCTAACCTAATTGTGGTTGCAGGGGTCGATACTCAGCTCCTGGCCCCTCCACTGAACTCTACTAGGTCCTCTCTCTCCCTGCTCTCTGACCTTCATCATACCTCGTCTTAAAGCTATGTGCGGATCCTGCCTCCACTACATCACTCGCCAGACTGTTCCACTTCCTGACCACTATGAAGAAATACTCTCTAACATTCCTGTGACTCGTCTGAGTCTTCAACTTCCAAAAGTGACCCCTTGTTTCTATGTTCCCTCTCTGGAACATCTTGTCTCTCTCCACCTTGTCTATTCCACGCAGTATTTTCTATGTTGTTATCATGTCTCCCCTATCCCTCCTGTCCTCCAGTGTCGTCAGGCCGATTTCCCTTAACCTTTCTTCATAGGACATTCCCCTTAGCTCTGGAACTAACCTTGTCGCAAACCTTTCCACTTTCTCAAATTTCTTAACGTGCTTAACCCGGTGTGGGTTCCAAACTGGTGTTGCATACTCCAGTCTGGGCCTGACGTACCCGGTGTAGTGTGTCTTGAAAGATTCATTACTTAAGTATCGGAATGCTAATCTCAGGTTTGCCAGGAGCCCATATGCTGCAACAGTTATCTGGTTGATTTGTGTTTCCGGAGACATGCTCAGTGTTATACTCACCCCAAGATCTTTCTCCTTGAGCGAGGTTTGCAGTCTTTGGCCACCTAGCCTATACTCTGTCTGCGGTCTTCTTTGCCTTTCTCCGATCTTCATGACTTTGCATTTGGTAGGGTTGAATTCGGCAAGCCAGTTGTTGGACCACGTGTCCAGCCTGTCCAGGTCTTTTTGAAGTCCTGCCTGATCCTCATCTGATTTAATTCTCCTCATTAACTTCACATCATCTGCGAACAGGGACACCTCTGAGTCTATCCCTTCCATCATGTCATTCACACTTACCAAAAATAGCACTGGTCTTAGGACCGACCCCTGTGGGACCCCGCTCGTCACAGGTGCCCACTGTGATACCTCATCACGTACCATGACTCGTTGTTGCCTCTCTGTCAGGTGTTCTTTGATCCATTGCAGTGCCCTTCCCGTTATTTGCGCCTGATCCTCTAGTTTCTGCACTAATCTCTTGTGAGGAACTGTGTCGAAGGCTTTCTTGGAGTCCAAGAAAATGCAATCAGCCCACCCCTCTCTCCCGTGTCGCACTTCCGTAACTTTGTCATAAAGCTCCAGAAGGTTTGTGACACAGGATTTGGCTTCCATGAATCCGTGCTGGTTGTTCTTTATAATTTCGTTCCGTTACTGGTTGCTCCACCACTCTCCTCCTGGTAATCTTCTCCATGACTCTGCATATTATACACTTCAGTGACACTGGTCTATAGTTTAGTGCCACTTTTCCGTCTCTTTTTTTAAAAATGGGAGCTACATTTACCGTCTTCCATACCTCAGGTAATTTCCCAGTTTCAAGGGATATATTGAAGATTGTGTTTAATGATACACACAGCTTTTCTGTTCCCTCTCTAAGGACCCACGGGGAGATGTTGTCCGGTTCCATTGCATTTGAGGTATCCAGGTCACTTAGCAGCTTCTTCACCTTCTGCTCAGTTGTGTGTATGTCATCCAGCACTTGATGGTGTATTCCCGGTTGGTGTCCCCCTCTGTCCTGTCTTCTCAGAGTCCTTCTTGTCTCCACTGTGAATAATTAAATCTCGTGTTGAGCTCCTCGCATAATCTTGATCGTTTCTTGTGAGTTCTCCACCTTCTTTCCTCAGCCTGATCACCTGGTCTTTGACTGTTGTCTTTCTCCTAATGTGGCTGTACAGCAGTGTGTGCGTGTGTGTGTGTGTGTGTGTGTGTGTGTGTGTGTGTGTGTGTGTGTGTGTGTGTGTGTGTGTGTGTGTGTGAGCACGTACATACATACAAACATATACACACATTCTCCCTCTCATGTTTTATACACAGCTAAAACACTGTACAAATAATACCTGCGCAGCTCAACTCTCGTCCCGCTCTGTCAAATTGGTAAAGGTATTCGAACTGTCAATTTGTTGTGTTTTATATCGTGTTAACATTTACCGAGCTGCCCGCCTGGATGTTTCTCTTTGTTTCTATGTGCGCTTTTCTCTTAAAACAAATATGATTTCATATTTGTGTGCAATATTTACAGAGGTTTGAGTGGAACGTTTTTAATTGGTTTTACTCTTTGTGAATACTTAATTGTTTTGTGTAATAATTGTAACCAATAGGACAAAATAATCACAGTTTGATATTTTTTGTATTGCAAAAATAAATGACGATTAATTCATATAACTGAGCGTTTTTTCTATTATATTTTTTCACTGCTCTCTCTCTCTCTAATATATATATATATATATATATATATATATATATATATATATATATATATATATATATATATATATATATATAGAGCTAGCCGAAGACTCGAACTCACGTCGTTTTGGCCCGCCTCACTGTGAGTGAAAATCACATGACACTATCCCTCACGACCACTCATTCCTTCAAGAATCAAGCACGCAGCAGAACTGGGTGTTTTCCCGTGATCTAAGGACATGCAGTGGTGAGGTTGCCTCAGAGCTAATTTCATTCTACTCCCCGTTTGGTGTACTAGTCTCCACAAGCAGTATATATACCATTGTAACCACGAACGAGTGATATTTAATCAATAACAACTCTGCGACTAGCCGAGGACTCGAATCCATGTCGTTTTGGCCTGCCTCATGGTGAACGAAAATCGTTGTCCACAGGGCACCCACGCCTGCATGAAGCCCCAAGAAACTTGCCCAAGAAATAGTACACCCGCTTTAAAAATATGAAGTCCATTGAATGAACCATTCTCGAGTATTTAAAAAAAACATTGAGAAAGGAAAGAAAAATATAATGCAAACTTGAAAACGCCATAAAAAAGGCGAATGTATATTTCTGTATTTTTTCATATTCCATTAAAAATTGTCTACATTCCTATAAGAAAATTCGTGTCTTTTTTTTAAGAGAATCCAATATATACAATTATGATACATGAGCGTTTAAAGGGCCTGAAGTAGATCACAAGAAGCCTTCTTTAATTATTGAATAAATATGAATATTTGTATTTAATAAAGTTGGCAAAAATGGTTGTTATGCCACCAAGTAATAACTATAACTTTACCTCCAGCAAATCACAAAACTGGTAGAAATTTAATATTTATCAGACGAGTCATTCTCCAGTTGCGGCTTCGCTTCCAGCGATTCAAAGTTTTTTTTAACGGGTTTGCTACATTAAGACATTTTAATTGAAATTATCCAGAACCTAACAGGAACTATAAAATACTGAAGCTTTTTAGCACAGATAAACTGAAATTTATTTAACTGGAATTTTTTCCTCGTTATTTTACACATAAGATACACAAATTTGCCCTTACTCGCCTGAGTTTTGTTCTCCGCTGCTGCAGAATTAGGAAGCGCGTTAGTACTCCCGTCTTCTATCATGTTTATTTTTCTCCCTATAATCTACCTTGTCCATAATTACTACCCCATTTGCTCTGCTTTCGTAAGGTGAAGTCTAAGATCTTTTCTTAATTCATTGTATAGCTTAAATTTTTGATAACTTATCTGAGCTTTGCTCAGGTCAGTTCCAAAATCCTGATCAAGGCTCACACCTCTCCAACACAACTGTCCTCAAAGATTTGTTAAGTTATACCATGAATTAAGGAAAGATCCTTCACTCCTTACGAAATCAAAGCAAATTGGGTAGTAATAATGACAAGGTAGATTATAGTGGAAAAGGAAACATGATATTAGGAGACCGGGAACTGACGTGACCCTCAAGAGACATGTTTTGAGAATGTTCGAAGTTACGCCGATGAGGATTTTGGAACTTATCTCGGCCATTCCATGATGCTGGGAACGGGTTCAATAACTGTGGTCATAGGGCACCTGCCCTTACCAAGTGTTCCAAGAATCTGGCAGACGTGAACACGTACAAGAGTGAAAACTTTAAAACCATTTGGATGAAGCCTTCACGAGTTATGAGAAAAATAAAATCGGAAAGCTGGAGAAAGAATAAAAAAATATCGGACAGCCCATCAAAAGTCGCCCTTTCTTGAGATTTAATAAGAAGAGGTAATTGTTGTCTTCCATTCACCTTCATCTCTCATGTAAATTCTATTCCATTTTACCAATATGTCACAAGTTTTTATCCTGTTTTCATGACTGCTGTGGCTGGAAGAAGTGGAGGGTGGGTAGAAAGCGTTTTGCTTTACTAGTTTAGCTTCAGAAGCCTTGACTTTGCGCAAAAGTGTTTAATCAAGATAGAAATAAATGCTTCTTCTGAGCTGACGGCAAAGATGAGAACCCTAATGTCTTTTGACATCTCGTATGTATTCCCATATATACTTAGTCTCCCACTCTCTTCTTTCCCTCACTCTCTCCCCTTGCTCGTTCTCTCCGGCCCTCTCTTGCTCTCACTCGTTCTCCCTGGCTCTCTCTGGTTCTCTCTTGCTCTCACTCTCAAAAAAAAAATAATTTCACTTTGTCGTTATCATGGTGAACGCAAATTACTTTTGCGCTTTAAAACGCCAAATGTTTCAGTAAAAAACGAAAACTATAAACTGAAAAAACACTTTTAAACAATGATTATAAATTCCACTTAAATTGTGTGTGTGTGTGTGTGTGTGTGTGTGTGTGTGTGTGTGTGTGTGTGTGTGTGTGTGTGTGTGTGTGTGTGTGTGTGCGTGCGTGCGTGCGCATGTGAAGCAACTACAGAAAAACAGAAGGCACTCTCCCCATCCTCCACTCCATCCAGCCACTCCCAGCTTGAAAAAAGTGTGGGTAAAATATACCTTATTGGAAAAAAAATGGCATGAGAATTTACAGGGAAAATGGAAATGCAATGTCAGAAGTGGGTTATTGCTACCGACAGTACAATTTCTAACTTAAAATATCTGCGTTACTCTACTGCCACTCACAGAACTGTGTGTACCAGTGATTCTTCTTCTGGTTGCCACCAATTTGAAACTACCACAGTCCATTACATCTATCACTATTATTTCTATTATTGAGTTGACTGCCTCTTCTTCAAATGGTCGTCGTGATGCGACCGCTGAGCACTTATAAGGTATCTGTTGACTTCAACTTAATGTATATTACGGCTCGCATGGGCTTAATGTAGTTTGAGTGAGGGTTTGGTGAGTGGCTGGATGGAATAGAGTGCTTATGTGAGAGAGAGAGAGAGATTCACTTGATGAAATTATTCAACCTGTGAATCGATAGGATGGAACTGTCTCAAATAGAAACCCTCAAAAAGCTGATCTGTTTGTTGACCATTTTTTTGGCTGGCAAGATGCGAGTCTCTGATCCAGTTAAGGAACCTCCTTCGCTGCGAGCCGCAAGAACTGTATCAGAGTTGGAAGAGGTAATAGACATGATGACGTACATTTATATAAATCCCTGGACCAAGAGAAGGCTACGAACGAGGATAAGAAAAGCGCATGGTTGCTGAGTAGATGTGCAGACCACTTAGCCTCACATTTAACTCGCATTTATCAGCACTGCCTAGCACAGTGTAAATTGCCTGCTCTGTGGAAAAAGGCAAATGTACATTCTGTTTTCAAAAATTAGAGCAGAACGGAAATCTGTAACAACAGCCCGTTGTCACTCCTGTCAGTCACTGGCAAATTTGAGACAAAAATCTTTAGAGATTTTTTTTTTGGCTATATTCTCTTCACTGAGGCTGTTAAATTGGCTTCAGAAAAATCGCTCGGCAGCTGCAGCTGATTCCCTGTTAAACTTTTCGCTATGTGCCATCAGTCGCTGGATGAATCCAAAATCAGCTGAGTATTAGCACTGGACATTGCTGGTACCTTTGACTCTTGGAAAAACTGCAAACACCAGAAGTCTCTGGCTTTGTACCATACCTCCTTAGTGGTTATCTTCTAGGTAGATCTCTAAGAGTAGTTCTTGCTAGGACAAGGTCTATAAGACTCTCAATCGATGCTAGTTTCACCAAGAAGTGTTTGATTCATTGTTATAGAATGTCTACTTCAGAAACCTTCCTGATCTCATCCAAGAATCCAATACTAATATAGATGCGGAATAAACAAGTTGAGGGACTGACCATATCGACTCCATATAGACTGAAGAAACCACTGGCTGGTCAAACCAAATGTTGCAGGTGTCTCATTCTTCAATGCAGATGACTGAACTGACATTTACTTATGCAAAGAAGAAATACCAGCCGCTCACAGACATCAGCACCATCTAACGGCTATATCAAACTGAGGTAAAGGATAGCGAATTACATTTGCTCTAGAAAATATATGACGGTATTTAGGCAGCGTGATATTAATGCTGGAGCAGTGGTGAGGATGAAGAGTTTCAGAATCAGGGAATGAGATGGATATACTAGAGGTGGAAATTTTTTCAATAACGTCTGAGAAACATCACGTGATATGTCGTGCGAGCAAGGTAGCCGAGTAGGTAAACAGCATTAAGGCATAACACGTACATGCTCGACAACAGATGTTGCAAAACTCTTACCAGGCAATAATACTCTTACAGTACACCATGGGTATGCTCCACTTCCTTGGAGAGCCTCCCTTCAGTCTCATCAATGATTTCTGGATAGGAGATAGAACTGTGCAAGACGACTTATCTCTTTGGACCTGGTCTGGATGACTCTCATCATAGCAGAACCTTCATCAACGGAGCGATGTGGGTGGCCTTACTATTATACACAAGGCCAATATTGGCTCCACATCCTGGACAGAGACAAGACAGCCTCTTCACCACAAGACGGGCAGGTAAAAGTAATTACACACTGGCTATATCCTTTTTAAACAATATTACTTCATTTCAGATCATTCATTTCTAGAATTATTAGAGTTTGGAACATGATCATACAGCATAAGAACATCGACGAAGCGAAATCACTTGACCAAATGGAAACGCCGGTCAGCAACTTTCTCCAACTTCTTTCTTCCTATATGTCTGTTCCACAACAATAAAAAGGCTTTCAAATGATCTGACGTAGGTAACAGCTATTAGTTTGCAAATTGTTGTATATTGGGGCAGGAACTCTTAACCTAACCCTGTAGAAACCCTTGTGTAAATAGAGAGAGAGAGAGATAGAGAGAGACGGGGAAGCGAAAGATGGAAGTGAGGGAGCGAGAGAGAGAGATTGAGAATCTCATATCTGTTTACTAAGTCGTGATGTTGGAGGCTGTGTGCTCGGCTCCCAAACTTTCCAGATTACAAGATATTTTGCTCACTGTTGCGACAATTTCAGAAAACTTATCGCTGAAGATTATCTAGACAGCAAGGAAGACTTGCAATACAAAGTTTAATGGCACGTTTGTAGTGATTGTGTGTGTGTGTGTGTGTGTGTGTGTGTGTGTGTGTGTGTGTGTGTGTGTGTGTGTCTGTGTGTGTGTGTCTGTGTGTGTGTGTCTGTGTGTGTGTGTGTGTGTGTGTGTGTGTGTGTGTGTGCGTGTGTGTGTGTCTGTGTGCGCGCGCTTGCGCAAAGGTCGAGTCTCAGCTCCTGGGCCCGCCTCTTTTCTGCCGCCACTGGGTTCATTCTCTCCTGGTTATCGTACATCTTCTTAAAGCTATGATTGGATCCGCCACTACCACTCCACTGTCCAGGTGGTTCCACTGCCTGACTACTCTAAAACTAAAGAAATACTTCCTAATATCACTTGGATTCACTGTGTTTCAACTTCCGACTGTGATCTCATGTGCTTGTTTCCAGTCTCTCAAACAATCTGTCCCTGTCCACCTTTTGAGTTCCTCTCGATATTTTCTTATTATGTCATCCATAGTCCTCCTTTCTATCTAGTAAGACACATGTGCAACGTTATTTTTACTCCGAAACGTTTCGCCTACACGTTAGGCTTCTTCAGTCGAACAAAAGGGCGCAACAGAAGCAATGGAGCTGTAAAGACATTGTAATCAGTCCGTCATCCATGAAAACGTAGTTCTGAGGTGGTCAGTTCCTAAGCCTGCAATCCCTCCAGACAGAAGGATTGATCACCTCAAAACTACGTCTTCGAGGGTGATGGCCTAATTACTTCGTCTTTACATCTCAACTTCTTCTGATGTCTCCTCCGTATTCGACTGATGAAGCCCACCGTGCAGGCGAAACGTTTCAGAATAATGATACCTAAGTGTTGCACTTATCAACTTGTCGGTGTTGTGTAATAATTTTATATTCATAACGTCAACTGGTTTAATTCCCTTAACATTTCTTAACAGCACATATACCCCTTGACTCCGGGATTAGTCTCACTGCAAACCTCTGCACTCTCCAGTCTCTTGACTAGCTTGACCAGGTGTGGGTTCCATGCTGGTGCTGCATACTCCAATATGGGGTTGACGTACACGGTGTACTAAGTTGAGAATAACTCCTTGCTTAGAAGTCTTAAAGCTATTCTTAGATTTGCCAGACGGGAAAATCTACGGTCTTCTTTGTCTTTCCCCAAACTTCACAATTTTGCGCTTGCTAAACTCCAGTAGCCACTTGTAAGACCAGACCTGCAGCGTGTCCAGGTCCACTTGTAGTCTTTTTTGGCCCTTATCTGCATATATTCTCCTCATTAATTTCACCTTATCTACAAAATAGCACACCTCTGACCCTATCCCTTCCGTCATGTCATTCACACTTACAAGAACTGATCTTTGTGGAACCTCACTCGTCAAATGCACCCATTCGTGTTTCCTTCCTGTTAGGTATGCTGCGTGTGTGTGTGTGTGTGTGTGTGTGTGTGTGTGTGTGTGTGTGTGTGTGTGTGTGTGTGTGTGTACACCTTCGTATATGAGCTCATCTGTTTAATGTTTTAGAGTGGAGTGTGCGGTGCCACTTAACTTTTCGCATGCCAGGATTTACTTACTTCCCACCCTTGTGTTCCCTCTCTTGCCTATTGTTAAACTAATATATGTATTCTGCCTCCACTACTTCGTCCTGGCCACCCTGGAGCTGCAGAAATACTTCTGACTTCCCTATGACTCATCTGTGTCTATCTTCTAATTGTACCCTTGTGTACCTGTGCCCGATCTCTCGAATACCGTCTCTGTCCGCCTTATGAGGTACTCTAAGTATTTTGCACATTTGACTTATTCATCAACAATCGTGTCATTACGATTTCGCGAGTTACTTCGTATCTCTTGATTGAGGAATACGAGTAAGGGTCCCCCCTCTTTTTTTTTTAAGTGGTGTGGAGAAATTTTTAATCTAAGGACATGAAAATATGATCTACTGGTTCTTCTCTCTTATAACGTCATCAATATCCTTAAGCATCTCCTCATTTCTCCTTTCCCTAAGCTCTTTGACTAGTCTCACTGAAGCTTTCTCATCTTTCCTCCGTTTTCTAACGTGCTTTATCGGATAACGGTTTTATTCTGTTGTATATGTGGCTGTGAATGACTCTACATTGAGATTTCAAAATTTTACTCCTAGATTTGCCGAATGAACATTCGTTGCAGAGGTTATTCAGTTGATGTGCGCCTCTGGCGATTTGTTGTGTTTTTTGTCTTCAACGAGGTTTGCAGCCTCTCCCCCCCAAGTCTCTGGTCAGTTTTTAATCCTCTTACCTATCCCTCAGTTTTCAAAACCACGGATTTGTTTGGTTGCATTCGAGTAGCCACTTGTCCGACAGATTTTAGAATATTTCAAGGCCCTTATGAGTTTCACTATTCTCATTAACCTGACAACACCTTCTGGAAAGAAAGTCACCTATCTCGTATAGCGCGACATTTATGTGTACCAGAAACAGTTCTTGTCCTAACAGCAGTCCATAAGGAACATCGCTTGTTACACCTCCCCATCTGACAATTACTCTTTGGTAATCTGTTCCACTGTAATGAATTCCTGGTATTCCTGCCTGTTTTTTTGTCCTAGTCACTTGTGAGATACTATTTCATATGCTTTCTTGTAGTAGTCAGAGAATATTCAATGCAACTATTCTCCCCCTCCCCCTGTCTCACATCATGCAGGTTTGTGAGCCAGTCTTTGCCAAGAATAAACCAATGTAGATTATTTTTCATAAAATATCTTGCATTTAGGACCTAAACATCTGTTTTATTTTCTTCTCTGCTGTTTCTTACCTTAAGTTTGTCAGTGATGTTGGTCTGTATTTTAATACGGGTTTTCTCCTTTCTTAAATATTAGGACAACTACATTCACTGTCTTCTAGATCTCTGTCAAGTGTTTCGCAACTGTTGACATGTAGAATTTAGTTAATCGTTCCTATAATCAACATATATTTACTCAATATCTGTAATCCTCTCAAATGTAAATCATTTGAGAGGTTAATAATCAAATCTGTAATTCTTCTCTCACAAACTTATTAAAGTCATATAGCATTAACTAATGCAATATCCAGTTGTATTCACTGTAACTCACCTAATGACCATATGTACAAAATTACTGCACTGTTATTGCTTTATTAATATTAAGTTAGTGTTAAGTTTGCCCGAAATGATCTCCATATAAAGGGGCTTTTGGCATGTACACCCAGTTGTTATACTCCTTTGTACAAACATGTATCATGCGGAAATGAAATTTATTATTATTATTATTATTACTACTACTACTACTACTACAGTGCTTTGGCTTCCTCACCCAGGGTCCGTGGTGACACCTTGTTAGATACCATTGCCTTTGATGTATCCAGCTTTCACGGGAGGTTTTGTTACCTCCTCTGATGTTGTGTGTATGTTATCCATTACCCGATAGTGTTCCCTTTATCTTATCCTCTCTGATGCTATTCATGTTTCCACAAAGTCTCAATAATTTTTGTTCAACTCTTCATAGATTTCCTTGTCGTTTCTCGTGAATTTTTTCTCATTTCATCTTCAGTTTTAGCATCTGGTGTTTTGTTGACCTATTTTTTTCCGATGTCTGATGGCAGTTTCAATACAGACGTCGCTTTAGCTTTTATGTCTTTCTCAACTCTCGTTCAGCTTCTCTATTCACCTTTGTTTCTAGCTATTCAACTCCTCTATTTTTTTCTCTCCATCACTGTTTGTAGCTCTTGTACTTTTCGTTATCTTTCTGCATTTTCGATTGTGCGTGTGTATATGTGCTCACCTAATTGTGGTTTCAGGCGTCGTCTCTCAGCTCCTGGCCCCGCATCTCTGCTGGCTACAACTGGATTCATTATCTTTCAGCTGCTGAGTCCTATTGTACCTATTCTTAAAGCTATATATGGATTCTGTCTATCACTTTGCTGTCTAGGTAGTTCCACTTCCTGAGCAATGTTTCCTAACATCGATGTGAGTCATCTGTGCAATTAATTTCTTGCTGCGCCCTCGAGTACCTAAGACCCGCCCCTCAAGTACATGAGGACGCCCTGTTACTTCCGCTTAGTATTTTGTACGTTTTAATCATATCATCACTCTTCCATCTCTCCTCTAGCGTCTCTTCATAGGTTATTTTCCACAACGCTGGGACTAATCTAGTTACATAGCTTTGCATTTTGTTAAAAACTGCATTACATGCTATATCAAATGCGAGTTATTGGCGGTGAACACTCCAAGATGGTCCTGCTGTATGTTGTGTATAGGGCCGCCAAGGCTTCCTTGGTGGGATTTTTTAAAGGTAACTGTAAATTTACCAGTCTTGCGTTTGCTGCATTGGTTATTTGGTTGGTGTGTGCCTCAGATAAAATGTTTGGAAATATGTTCGCCTCGGGGTTCTTCTCATTCAGGAAAGTTTGCAGCCTTTGTCCCCCGAGCCAACACATTGTTTTTTGTCGTCTTTGCCCTTATCCGATTTGTTTAACTTTTCATATGCTGGGGTTAAATTGTAATAGTCACTTGTTAAACAAATACAGCTTGTCCAGGGTTTCTACCGTTTGAATTCTGATTAGTTTGACAGCATCTGCGAACAGGAACAACTCTAATGTGATTTCCTCTGTCATGTCGTTTACAGATACAAGAAACAGTACTGGTCCGAGTACTGACCATTGTGGAACCCTACTTATCACGTTTGTCCATTGCGACTCTTCTACCCTGACAATATCTCGCTGCTTTCTTCCTGTTAAGTATCCCTTGACGCACTGTAGTGCTTTTCCTGTCTGCTCCTTTAGGTTTGTGTCAGTGTCTTGTGTGGTGCTGTATGGAACACATTCTTGCATCCAAAAATTATACAGTCTACTCATCCTTTTCTCTCTCTCCTGCCTAACTTTCGTTACATTATATAGAACTTAACCAGATTTGTGAGAGAGGATTTACCATATCGAAAGACATGCTGGTTGCTATTTATGATTCCACTCCTATCCTGACTGTGTGTGTGTAACTATTTTTACAACAGACTCGTAGCTATTTGCTATTGTAATTATATCATTTAAATTTTTAGGAGTATCAGTGTTTGTGATACCTAGCATTTCCTCTTTTTTTTTTAATTGTTCCACATTATCTGTGGGATTTTTTCCAATTATTTTTGTGGCTCCTTTTTTCCTACATAATTTCTTGTCATTTAAATCTATAAAATGTACTAAGAAATCATCTTAATTTTGTTCATGTCTTTCCATGATCTTGTGTGGTAGTTATTATCATGTCTTCTCTTATTCTTTCCATCATTCTTCAGAATATTTAGCCTTTTATTCTACCTCGCATTTTTGTTTAGGTCTAATAATTTTCTTGCCCTATTCACATATTTTCACGATTTTTTTTTTAGAGCAGGCACCACACAGCTATTGCATTTTAGGTTTTGAGATAAACACAGGTTGTATGCAGATTTTCAGGTGTTCTCCATGCATACATTTTAAAGCTATTTTGTAAGTGGCTAGTGTAGGCCATGTGTATTTGAGATATGTATTCCCATGATCCTCTGGTGATGATCTTTGGTGAATTATTACCCCGACCTCTCTCTCTCTCTCTCTCTCTCTCTCTCTCTCTCTCTCTCTCCCCTCTCTTTCTGTCTGTACAAAATTTGTAATGTGTTGTCCCACAACTTATTTCATGAGGCCTAGTTTTACTTATTTCATGAGGCCTGATTTTGCATAGAAAAACCGTACCACGGGCGGGCTAGAATCAGCAGTCAGTTATACAACTCCAGACCGACGCGCTATTGCATAGCATTTATTCATTTTTCTCTCATTCATTCATTTCTCGATTATAACATTCATGTTTCTCTTATTCATTCATTTCTCGATTATAACATTCATGTTTCTCTTATTCATTCATTTCTCGATTATAACATTCATGTTTCGCTCATTCATCCATCCACGTTTCGCTTATTCATTCATCCACGTTTCGCTTATTCATTCATCAATGTTTCTCTCATTCATTCATTCATGTTTCGCTCATTTACGTTTTGCTCATTCATCCATATTTCGTTCTATTATTTCCAGTTTATCCAGGTCATGTTGCAAATTTTTACAGCGATTATTATTTGTTCCATGAGATTTTTGGACCATCCACAAGCATTTTCGAATCCTTTTCTGTTCCTTCTGACATGAAATATACTTAAAACTTTTTTTTTTTTTTTTGCATTCTTACCTCTCAGTTTGAAAATCTCTAAATAACTGGCAGAATTAAATTTTTTTCCACCCGTGTTTAGTATAAACAAAAGTTACTTAAAATCTAGAAAAACAAAATCCGCCCTTCCATTATTTCCTTGAAAAATTTCCAAAAATTGAATCATTTAGGAAATTTTTTTCTTTTTACTCTCCAAGTACTTTATCCCTTTTTTTTGAAATAGCTATTTCCAATCTCTCATAACAACCATCGTCAGCAAAAGTTCCCTGCAGTTGAAGGGTTTTCCTTATTTTTTTTCTAAATAACTTGCAAAATACGTTTATCTGGAAAGCTTTATTTGAGCGCCACCCTGACTTTCTTTCTCTGTCCTCCAATGAGTTTCTTCCCAGTTGGCACTCTTTCTGGCAGCCTCTGCAAGATGTCATTCTTATGACTGCACTTGTTGAGGTTAAAATATACAAGCCTGTTGTTGAATGGTTTCTGCTTTCAGACCAAATCTTCCTGCATTTTCATATTGTTGCTCTAATGTCGGATATTTCTCATGTATTTTGTGAACATTTACCGTTACTCGGCAGCTTATGTGATCTTTGAGATGCGTGTCTGCTTAGCCTTGTAAGCTCTTCATATTTCTTCGTCGAGTTTATGTTCAGCCTTTCTTATTTTAATATACATAGATATAAATACGTTATTCATCTACGTATTTATAACTGCATTCTTCAGCTACGTATTTATAACTGCATTCTTCAGCTACGTATTTATAACTGCATTCTTCAGCTACGTATTTATAACTGCATTCTTCAGCTACGTATTTATAACTGTATTGTTCAACTACAGATTTTCTGTTAAGATGTGCTGCACTTGTACGTATTTATAACTGTATTCTTCAGCTACGTATTTATAACTGTATTGTTCAACTACAGATTTTCTGTTAAGATGTGCTGCACTTGCAGATAAAACAAACTCTAAAGGTTTGTGAGATCATAACATCCAGTACACAGGTCTACTTATTCCTAGGGTAAAAAATTTATCACTTACTCCTAGCCTTCCTTCTTCTATGTTCTGGTTTGAATATTGACATTTATTTTCCCTCGGTTACTGAGTACAGCCTGGCTAAGGTACTAAGCTCCATCACAGCTCTCTCGCTCTCTACCAATAGACAATCGTAGTTCATTCATCTTGTGTCCACCGCATTTAGAGTGAATGTAAGAGTTAATACCAGAGTTGATGGATCGTGAGTGTTACTCATTTTAGTGAGGAGTCTGATGCTTTCTCTTTTGTTTAGTTACTTTCTCCACTCTCCTCGTCTTTGTCTCCTCTCTCTCACCCTCCCATTCCCATCTCGCTTAATCCCTCTATCCATCTTTGTCATACCTCCTTCCTCTTCCCATTTCTTTCTTACGTAATCCCTCTTCTCATATCTCACACTTCATCCCTTTTCCTATTTATTCCCCCTCCTCCCTCTCTCTCTTTTTCTCTCTCACTCTCTCTCCGTGTAAATGATTTTGTTACACTCAAATGCGGGGGACTATTCGAAGTGCAAAGGAGACATCAATAAGAACAATGGAATATAACTTTCTATATAACTTTGAGGCAGAAACTGCAACGTGATTTGATGTATATTTTTTTTTTTTTGGCAAACAGAATTACAGCAGAACAGAAAAATAATTACGAAAGTGAAATCGTTTAAAAGACAGCTGGACAAGCACTTCGCAAGTATAGAATTCAACAAGATACTAACCTGGTCCAATTGAAATCAACAGATTACTGATATTTGTTCAGCAGCTACTTCAGGACGATCACCTGACGACGAACCAAGGTGTTACAAACTGTGGAAGCAGATGATTGTTAGTCACAGCGTTAGAGTAACACGGGAAGCTACGTTAGAAACACAGCTAGATTAGTTTAGGTTGTTGGAGGCCATAACTTCCATCCACTTTCATCTCTCCTGTAAATTCCAAGCAGTTTTTCAACTATGGTATGGTGTAAGTTTTCCTTCCTGTTTGCACGTCTGCAGCAGCTGGGGGCAAGGTGGTAAGAGAGCCTTCTGTTTCGCTATATTTGCTTAAAATGCCTAGATAATAATAGAAGTAGAGCGTTCTCAATAATTAACCTCTGTGTGAACTCTAAGGTCCCTTGTTGTCTGCCTCTCTCATGTGTAATAATATTTATAATAATTTATTTCTACAAGTAATTGATACAACTTATACAGACCATAGCTGACATCAGTGACATACCATATAGAAAGTTCCTTGTTATACTGAACATTCGGGCAAATTAGATTAATTTTGTCCCCAGGATGCGACCAACACCGGTCGACTAACACTCAGGTACCTATCTAATGCTAGGCGAACGGGGACAGCAGGTGTCATAAGGAAACACGCCCGAAAGTTTCCACCCGGACCGGGGATCGAACCACGGACTTCAGCGTGTGAGCTGCATAGGAGATGAGACGAATTAGGGCCAATGGAGACATTTGGTAACTCTACCTAGTAAATACGCGTCAACATATTCAGCAGTGTAAACGAGGCGAAGACTGAAAGATGAGTTGTCGATTTCTGTATATAATTTCAGTCCACTGTGTTTTAATTAAGGGCAAGAAAGAAAGTACGAAAAGGAAATTGTTATTTTTTATCATTCTCTCCGACGAAGAACATCAAAACCAATCATGATTTCTCTCTTTCTCTCTCTCTCTCTCTCACTTCTCTGGAAAGTAAGAAAGTAAGAAAGTCGCACATGTACAGATTAGATTTTTTTTTCAATTCAACACAGAGAACAGAAAACAGTTTAAATTGTGGGTCAGTTTAGGTGGTGCTCAGGCTGGAGGCAAGTGATAAGAACATAAGAACATAAGAAAGGAGGAACACTGCAGCAGGCCTGTTGGCCCATACTAGGCAGGTCCTTTACAATTCATCCCAGTAACAAGCATTTGACCAACTCAATTTTCAATGCCACCCAAGAAATAAGCTCTGATGTGCAAGTCCCACTCAAATCCAACCCCTCCCACTCATGTACTTATCCAACCTAAATTTGATAAGTACATGAGTGATGGTTCTGTTCTGCTTGCCAAAATATTTCCTCTACCATAAAGCAGCTTGTGTTCTGATCGATGGTATTGCAGGACGCATTCATTGATGACAAGTAGACAAACATTAAGAAAACGAACGAGACGTTTATGGTAGTTACGTTATATGTCACAGGCGCTGTTTAAGTCCCACCACTCCACCACTCCCACCCCTCAAGGAAGGTTCCTTGATGTTGGTGAGGGGCTCTTGATTTAGGGAATTGGATCTGTCCTCCAGTTCCCTGAATTAAGCCTGAATGCCTTCCACATCCCCCCCAGGCGCTATATAATCCTCCGGGTTTAGCGCTCCCCCTTGATTATAATAATAATCCACCACTCCCATCACTCTAAACTGTCACTCTTTCTCAGTCTCAGCAAATTATTTGTTCACTCATTTCATTTGTGAAATCAAAAGAAAATTCTACTGTATTCTACGAAATATAATAAGGGTATATGGTATATAAATCTGATGTGATGTAATGCATCTCAGCTTAATTTATCTGACGCAACGCTAACGTAAAAAAGCAGTTATATCTACAAGCAAAGCGTAGACTAGTGGCAGGAGTTGCCACTAGTCTACGCTTTGTCAGGAGTTGCCACTACTAACAGGAGTTGCCTGAACTTCCGGGAACACACAGTAAATAGCTGTCAGTCAAGACTGCCGAGTCAGCGTAAATTGTTTTATATATTAGGAAATGTGATGATACGTTAGCATGACCAGTAAGGTATAGAGTCAGGAGGAAGTTGTTGCCTCGGAGACTCAATACCTCACTCAGTCAGTTGGTGTGGTAATACGGACAGAGCAGACCCTTGGTGTCTGTTCAGTAGAGAGCAGACCCTTGGTGTCTGTTCAGTAGAGAGCAGACCCCTGGTGTCTGTTCAGTAGAGAGCAGACCCCTGGTGTCTGTTCAGTAGAGAGCAGACCCTTGGTGTCTGTTCAGTAGAGAGCAGACCCCTGGTGTCTGTTCAGTAGAGAGCAGACCCCTGGTGTCTGTTCAGTAGAGAGCAGACCCCTGGTGTCTGTTCAGTAGAGAGCAGACCCCTGGTGTCTGTTCAGTAGAGAGCAGACCTGTAGATGAATGGTTCAGAGAACCGACATGTTGATAAATTAGACACATGTGCAACTCTTGGGTATCTTTATTGAGGAAACGTTTCGCCACACAGTGGCTTCATCAGTCCATACATAGGAGAAACTTGAAGAACAGGAGGAGAATGAGGTAATCAGTCCCTCAACCTTGAGTCGATGTGTTCAGTCCATCAATCTTGAGTAGAATACGGCAGATGAGCCACTGATGAAGCCACTGTGTGGCGAAACGTTTCCTCAATAAAGATACCCAAGAGTTGCACATCTGTCTAATTTATCAACATGCCGGTTCTCTGAACCATTCATCTACAAACCTGTCAGACACTGCAACTTCTTGGGATCTTAATACTTAGGAATTCTTTGCTTGCCTAATTCTTGGGCACAACCTACTTCCACATTGAACAAATGTGACACTACCTATGACTGCTACACCTCTCCTGACATACGGTTTATAAGCTGCTTCTCCGCTCATCTGCCGTATTCTACTCAAGATTGATGGACTGAACACATCGACTCAAGGTTGAGGGACTGATTACCTCATTCTCCTCCTGTTCTTCAAGTTTCTCCTATGTATGGACTGATGAAGCCACTGTGTGGCGAAACGTTTCCTCAATAAAGATACCCAAGAGTTGCACATGTGTCTAATTTATCAGAGAGCAGACCCCTGGTGTCTGTTCAGTAGAGAGCAGACCCCTGGTGTCTGTTCAGTAGAGAGCAGACCCCTGGTGTCTGTTCAGTAGAGAGCAGACCCCTGGTGTCTGTTCAGTAGAGAGCAGACCCCTGGTGTCTGTTCAGTAGAGAGCAGACCCCTGGTGTCTGTTCAGTAGAGAGCAGACCCCTGGTGTCTGTTCAGTAGAGAGCAGACCCCTGGTGTCTGTTCAGTAGAGAGCAGACCCCTGGTGTCTGTTCAGTAGAGAGCAGACCCCTGGTGTCTGTTCAGTAGAGAGCAGACCCCTGGTGTCTGTTCAGTAGAGAGCAGACCCCTGGTGTCTGTTCAGTAGACAGCTGACTCCCGGTGTCTTCAGTAGAGAGCAGACCCCCGGTGTCTGTTCAGTAGACAGCAGACTCCCGGTGTCTGTTCAGTGACTGTCAGGACGCTCTGCATACATTGAGTCAATAATAAAATCACTGGTCGACGTAGAATAATGTGATAGTTATATGAGAACTTGTGATAAAAATTAGGTCTACAGGTATACACATCTGTGAGTAGCAGTGTAGTTACACGAGGAGTTTACCACAGAAAATAACTATAATCATAATTTGTAAAGGTGTGGACAGGGAAGCCAGCGGAAGGCCTCGGTCAGATGACCTAAAGCTCCAACGGCGGGTTATCATCAGACCCGCGTCATGAAACACTTGTCCCGTTTCCTGATGAACCTTAACTAACCTAAGCAATATAAACAGTACTACTTTAGAGGAGGTAATTGAACCCGATGTCTTGTATCCAGTTTCATCTCTGTAGTAAATTTCAATACATTTTATCAATATGGAATAGTATGACTCAGGAAATCGTAATGACACGATTGCAAACAAACCATACCACGGGCGGGATTTGAACCCACGGTCAGAGAGTCTCAAAACTCCAGACCGTCGCGTTAGCCACTGGACCAGCTAGCCACAATAAGATTCGGCTTTGAGGGGACTTGAGCTAGAGTTCGTCATGGCCACGCTAGCTGGAGATTCGTCTGTAAAAACTTGCATTTGTGATCACAGTGGTGCCTATGCTAACCTTCCTATGGTGTAGAAATATACCTAGTTGGACGAATCTTATTGTGGCTAGCTGGTCCAGTGGCTAACGCGACGGTCTGGAGTTTTGAGACTCTCTGACCGCGGGTTCAAATCCCGCCCTTGGTATGGTTTGGAATGGTATATTTTTTTCCTGTTTTGATGTCTGTAATGGCCAGAGAGTGTGGAGAGACCCTTTCGTTTTCTCTCCCTGTTCTTCAGTCACTTTCTTAGATAATACACGATAATTGTTAATAAAGAAAGGAGGAGATAGTTCTCAACATATAGCCTCGGTAGGGACTTCCAGGTCCTCTGATATCTGTCTTTCCCATGTACTCCCATCAGAGCTTATTTCTTGGGTGGCATTGAAAATTGGGTTGGGCAAATGTTTTGTTAGTGGGATGAATTGTAAAGGACCTGCCTAGTATGGGCCAGCAGGCCTCCTGCAGTGTTCCTCCTTTCTTATGTTCTTATCTCTCTCTCTCTCTCTCTCTCTCTAATAAATTTCACTTCTTCTATATTAAGGCGATCACCGTCTATTTGCCCGTTTTAAAACGCACAATATTCCATTTAAAATCGAAAACGATAAACCAAAAAAACTGTTAAAATATAAGTTAGATCCTAACTTTCCAAACATCTAGTATATTAACACTTCTCTAAACATCTGCATGGATAGCACATATTTAGATACAAGCAGTGTTAAACTTTTCTAGATATCTGAAATATTAAACTTAAACATTTTGAACGAAATATATGTTGATATCAACATCTGCAGGAATAAAGATAAGGTCAATAACAAGGCTGAATAAATAATATTGCATTATTATCCTACGGAAGATCTCTCCTGCAGAATTATTATTATTATAATCAAGGGGGAAGCGCTAAACCCGGAGGATTATACAGCGCCTGGGGGGGGGATGTGGAAGGCATTCAGGCTTAATTCGGGGAACTGGAGCACAGATCCATTTCCCTAAATCAAGAGCCCCTCACCAACATCAAGGAACCTTCCTTGAGGGGTCTCCTGCAGAAGCAATGTAAATAACATGATAGGCAGCCTCTCAGAAATGACTCTCATGTTCTTTATTTTCTATTGGTAACAATTCACTTTACTGAAAATTTTATTTTATTGGAAGATATTTTATCTTGGTGTTTTTTAATCATTGGGATAAAAAGTATTATTTAAATTGAAACACGGGTGTATAAATTAATTTTAATAAAAAAATCACATTAAAATGACGAAAGATTTGCTTGCCAAGTTTGTGTATCGTGTTCTGAAGTTTGAAGAGTGCATGTGTGTGCGCACGCGTGCGTGGTCACCTATTTGAACTCTTATATGTGGTTGCAGGGGTCGAGTCTCAGCTCCAGGCCCCGTCTCGTCGCTGGTCTCTACTAGGTTCACTCTCACCTGGCTTCGAGAGCATCATTTTTTTTTTATTCGCCGGTACTCTCCCGGCCCGAGTCTTTTCCTAGTGGTGACCCGGCCTTGGCTCCCTATCTGGGGAGTATCTCGAGAACTAAGTCTCCCATGGGAGGAGGTACAAGTACTCCCTCATCTTTGGGACCAAGTGTCCCCAGGCCTAGCCACATTCCCCGCCCTCACGGGGCTCGTAGGGAGAAGCTAGGCCTCTGGTCTGCCATCTGCCCCGCCCCAAAGGGGCTCGTGGGGATGGCAGTCTTATGAGCTGCAGGTGGTAGCAAGCTCAGGCTCTCTAGAGCCTCACTGTATCCCTAATTAAAGTTATGTATGGCTCCTACCTCTACCACTGCCTTCTGACTCAAGCTGAAGAAAGGCTTTCTAACATTCCTGTGACTCATCTGTATTTTCAACGTCCAGCTGTGACTTAATGTTCCTGTTACCTATCTCGAACAATCTGTCCCTGTGTACCCTATCAATTCCTATTAGTATTTCGTATATTATCACATCACCCTTTGTTCTTCTTTCCTCTGGTGTCAGAGGAAAGTGTGCGTTGAGGCGAAAGGCGGGAGGTCAGGAACTTGTATATAAATGGGGGATAATGATGAGGTTGGTAAGAATAGGGACTTATATCTGGGGGCTGGGGCGAGGGGGCTGTTGTGAGGAAGGTACTTGCGATGCAGGGAGAGGGGAAAAGAGGCTCTGGGTGAGGGGAGGAGAGTTAGGACTCGTGGGGAGGATGGTGTGAGGATGTGCGTCACTTTCCTCCAGAGGCTGACCTTCCATATCTGTCTCTCTTTCTCTACCCAGACATCTTACTCGCCCTGATCTCATCTTCCTAAATCAGATGTCATCTCCCTCACGCCGTTGTCATCTCTATCTTCTCTGTCTTCTCAATAACCCTGTCATCTACCTTATCCATCTCTTATCTCTCTTCGCCAGGTTTCCCCCTTTTCACTATCTTTTTAAGATATTAACTTGTGTGTGTGTACTCGCCTAGTTCTGGTTGCGGGGGTTGATTCACAACTACTGGCCCCGCCTCTTCAACTGGCCACTACCCGGTCACTCTTCCCGCTCCGTGAGCTTTATCATACCTCTTCCTTAAGCTGTGTATGGATCCTGCCTCCACTACATCACTACCCAGGCTATTCCACTTCCTGACAACTCTATGACTGAAGAAATACTTCCTAACATGCCTGTGGTTCATCTGAGTCTTCAGCTTCCAACTGTGACCCCTTGCTGCTGTGTCCCATTTCTGGAACATCCTGTCTCTGTCCACCTTATTTATACCTCTCAGTATTTTATATGTCGTTATCATATCCCCCCCTACCTCTCCTGTCTTCCAGTGTCGTCAGGTCGATTTCCCGTGTGTGTGTACTCAATTGTGGTTGCAGGGGCGAGTCATAGCTCCTAGGCCCGCCTCTTCAATGGTCGCACTAGGTTCACTCTCTCCCTGCTCCATGAGCTTTATCATATCTCTTTTTAAAGCTATGTGTGGATTCTGCTTCCACCGGCTAACTTTCCAGAGTATTCCACTTCCTGACAACTCTCTGATTGAAGAAATACTTCCTAACATCCCTGTGACTCATCTCAGACTTCAACTTCCAATTGTAATCCCTTGTTGCTGTGTCCCATCTATGGAACACCCTGTCTGTCCAATTTGTCAATTCCTCTCAGAATTTTATATGTCGTTTTCATGTCCATCCTATCCCTCCTGTCCTCCAATGTCGTCAGGACTATTTTCTTTAACCTCTCCTCGTAGAACTAGTCTTGTTACAAACCTTTGTACTTTCTCTAATTTCTTGACGTGCTTGACCATGTGTGGGTTCCAGACTGGTGTTGCATACTCCAATATGGGCCTAACGTACACGGTGTACAGCCTTGAATAGCTTCTTACTGACGTAACTGAATGATATTCTTAGGTTTGCCAGGCGCCCATATGCTCTAGCAGTTATTTGGTTGATGTGTGCCTCAGATGGGTTCGGTATTATACTCCAGCATCCTTTTTCCTGAGTGAGGTTTCTTGATTTTGGCCCCCTAGACTGTACTTTGTCTGAGCTCTTCTTTGCCCTTACCCAATCTTCATGACTTTGCACTTGGTGGGATTTAACTCTAGAAGCCAGTCGCTGGACCAGGCTTGCAACCTGACCACATCTCTGTAGTCCTGCCTGGTCCTCATCTGATTGAATTCTCCTCATTAGCTTTACATCGTCCGCAAACAGGGATACTTACGAGTCTATCTCTACCGTCATTTTATTCACATATTTCAGAAACAGCACAGGTCCTAGGGCTGACCCCTTTGGATCCCTGCTCGTCACAAGCGCCCACTCTAACACCTCTTCATGGACCATGTCTCATTGTCGCCTACCTGTCAGGTATTCTCTGATCCATTGCAGTGCCTTCCCTGTTATACCTGCCTGATCCTCTAGCTTTTGCACTAATCTCTTGTGTGAAACTATGACAAAGGAATTCTTACAGCTCAAGAAAAAGCAGTGTACCCCTTCCCTTCCCTCTCTCTTGTCTTACTGCTGTCACCTTGTCGTAAAACTCCGGTATGTTTGTGACACAGGATTTCCCGTCCCTGAAACCGTGCTGGTGTCATGAATAATCTCATTCCTTTCTAGGTGTTCCACTACTCTTCACCTGACAATCTTCTCCATGACTTTGCAAACTATACGTGTGTGTGTTGTTACGACTTTGGCTCTGCGTAACTTAAATAAAAAGTTCTGGCTCCTAAAGTCTGCTCAACCTGCTGTCTAAGAGTAATGTTATTTAACATTGAAGAAAAAACACTAGGGCCAGCTTGTACCTTCACATTTAATGTGGAAAGTTAATTAGTCAATAATTTATCATTAAGGACTCAAAAACTCACCTGTACAAAAATATATATTAATGGTAACGTAACATATACAACCTACATGCAATCTATTCCAGTAGAACCGTCACCACCACACTCCAGTTCACCTTTAGCTCACTAGTACAGGTGAACACGAGAACACTTAATCACAAATAAAATAACCTATGGTATAAACTTACGCAAAAAAAGAACACCCCCACTTAATTAAACCAACGCGAATCCATGACGACTTCTCACAGCCGCCTTTCTCTTACTAACCCACAAACACGTCACCTGCTCCTGTCTCCTGGTCACTCTGCCTCACCACGAATAATACGCGTCCAGTTTCAGCACAAATTGCGGAAAATGACATTATATATGAAGAGTTTTTAAGATAATATTTTTACTACAGCAAACTTTATAACATGTGACTGTGTGTGCGTGCGTGTGTGTGTGTGTGTGTGTGTGTGTGTGTGTGTGTGTGTGTGTGTGTGTGTGTGTGTGTACTCGCCTAGTTGTACTCGCCTAGTTGAGGTTGCAGGGGTCGAGTCCGAGCTCCTGGCCCCGCCTCTTCACTGATCGCTACTAGGTCACTCTCCCTGAACCGTGAGCTTTATCATACCTCTGCTTAAAGCTATGTATGGATCCTACCTCCACTACATCGCTTCCCAAATTATTCCACTTACTGACTACTCTGTGGCTGAAGAAATACTTCCTAACATCCCTGTGATTCATCTGTGTCTTCAACTTCCAACTGTGTCCCCTTGTTACTGTGTCCAATCTCTGGAACATCCTGTCTTTGTCCACCTTGTCAATTCCTCTCAGTATTTTGTATGTCGTTATCATATCCCCCCTATCTCTCCTGTCCTCCAGTGTCGTCAGGTTGATTTCCCTTAATTTTCTTCGTAGGACATACCTCTTAGCTCTGGGACTAGTCTTGTTGCAAACCTTTGCACTTTCTCTAGTTTCTTTACGTGCTTGGCTAGGTGTGGGTTCCAAACTGGTGCCGCATACTCCGATATAGGCCTAACGTTCACGATGTAAAGGGTCCTGAACGATTCCTTATTAAGATGTGTGTGTGTGTGTGTGCGCGCGCGCGCGTGTCAGTGCGTGTACTCACGTAGTTGTACTCACCTAGTTGTGGTAGCAGGGGTCGAATCACAGCTCCTGGACCCGCCTCTTCACTAGCTCCTACTAGGTCACTCTTCCTGCTATATGAGCTTTATCATACCTCTTCTTAAAGCTATGTATGGATCCTGCCTCCACTACATCACTTACCAGACTATTCCACTTTCTGACAACTCTGTGACTGAAGAAATACTTCCTAACATTCCTGTGATTCATCTGCATCTTCAGCTTTCAATTGTAACCCCTTGTTGCTGTGTCCCATCTCTGGAACATCCTGTCTCTGTCCGCCTTGTCAATTCCTCTCAGTATTTTATATGTCGTTATAATATCTCCCTATCTCTCCTGTCCTCCAGTGTCGTCTGGTCGATTTCCCTTAATTTTCTTCGTAGGACATGCCCCTTATCTCCGAGATTAGTCTTGTTGCAAACTGGTGCTGCATACTCCAATATAGGACTGACATACACAGTGTACAGGGTTTTGAACGACTTCTTACTGAGATGTCGGAATGCTATCCTTAGGTTTGATAGGCGCCTGCATGCTGCAGTAGTTATTTGGTTAATGTGCGCCTCAGGAGATGTTCCCGGTGTTATACTCACCCCAAGATCTTATTTGAGTGAGGTTTGTAGCCTCTGGTCCCCCTAGACTGTACTCCATCTGCGGTCTTCTTTGCCTTTCGCCAATCTTCAAGACTTTGCACTTGGTGGGTTAAACTCCAGGAGCCAGTTTCTGGACCAGGCCTGCAGCCTGTCCAGATACCTTTGTAGTCTTGCCTGGTCCTCGTCCGATTGATTTTTTCTCATCAACTTCGTATCATCTGCAAACAAGGACACTTCTGATTCTATTACTTCCGTCATGTCGTTCACATATACCAGAAACTGCACCGGACCTAGGACTGACCCCTGTGGAACCCTGCTCGTCACAGGTGCCCACTCCGACACTGTCTCGTACCATGGCTCGCTGATGCCTTCCCGACAGGTATTCCCTGATCCACTGCAGCGCCTTCCCTGTTATACCTGCCTGGTCTTCCAGCTAATCTCTTGTGTGGGACTGTGTCAAAAGCCTTCTCACAGTCCAAGAAAACGCAGTCTACCCACTCCTCTCTTGTCTTACCACTGTCACTCTGTCAAAGAACTCCAGCAGGTTTGTGACGCAATGTGTGTGTGTGTGTGTGTGTGTGTGTGTGTGTGTGTGTGTGTGTGTGTGTGTGTGTGTGTGTGTGTGTGTGTGTGTGTGTGTGTGTGTGTGTGTGTGTGTGTGTGTGTGTGTGTGTGTGTGTGTGTGTGTGTGTGTGTGTGAGCGCGCGCGTGTATGTGCATGTGTATACTCACCTAATTATGCTCGCCTAATTGTAGTTGCAGGAGTCGAGTCATAGCTCCTAGCCCCGCCTCTTCACTGGTCACTACTAAGAGTACTCTCTCCCTGCTCCATGAGCTTTATCATACTTCTTGAAGCTATGTATGGATCCTGCCTCCCTTACATCACTCTCCAGTCTGTTCTGCTCGCTGACAACTCTCTGACCGATGAAGTACTTTCTAATATCCATGTGACCCATCTGAGTTTACAGCTTTCAAGTTGTAAACTTCACTGCAGGCTTAACTGATCATCTTCCGCTTGTATTCTCCTCACTAATTTCACATCGTCCGAGGATATGGACACCTCTGTATCTTTCCCTTCCGTCATGTCAGTCACATATACAAACAAGAGCACCGGACTTAAGACTGACCCTTGTGGAACCCCACTCGACACATTCACCCACTTTAACACTTCCTTGATTCATTTAAGTACTTTTCTTCCTATTCTTGGCTGCTTCTCTAGCTTATCAACCAGTCTCTTGTGGCAATGTGTCGGAAGCCTTCTTACATTCCAAGAAGATGCAGTCTACCCATCCCTGTCTCTCTCCTGTCCTACTTCTGTAAGTTAGTCATAGAATTCAATAGGTTTGTCATGCATGATTTCTCTTCTCTAAAGGCGTGCTGGTTGTCATGTATGAGTGTGCGTGTGTACACATACTCACTTCTAGGCCCTTGAAATAAAAATTAAAGAAATGCTATCTTACATCTTTTTTGTTCATCTTTATCTTCATTATAAATTATTTATTACAAGAAAAGTTTGTGACCACTGTCAGCCTCAGAGTTATGGCTGAGTTACCAGACCCTGCCATGTGGAGACCAGTGTTTAGTCTTTAAGCTCTCTCTTCTCCTCACTTTACCATCTTAGGGCTTTTCCCAGGTCCATGTGTCCAGGATTCCACCTGTGTCCCCTCAAGTACTCTCCCTTCCCAGCTTTCCAAGTGTTATCCCCTCTATCTCCTATCTTCTCTCTCATTCTCTGGTTCTAATTCATGTTTCCAGGCCCCCATCCGTTTACTGCAAGATTTCAACACTTCCACACTCCCATCTTCCATTTTTTTTTTTTGGTGCATCCCTAGTTCCTTGTCTCCAGAAGTCCACACGTGTCACCTCAGATGGACTCCCTTCATCAGGATCGCCATTTTTATTTTAGGATTTTTTGGTGCCTTTCCTAGATAATTGGTTCCCTACTTCTCCAAGGTCAGCGATTTTTTGGCCCCTCCCCACTGACCTTGCTGGATGGAAACTTGGTCATATCTACCTGGTTTACCATACAGACTAGGTGGATGGAATTACAGGAGAGGACACAGAAAACTGCGTCCTGTAATTACACCTACCTAAATAGCCTTGTACGTACAGTAGGCCAGCTAGAAGAGACAAAACTCCCACCCAATTCACCCATCAAGCAGAAGTTACTCAGTGAAAATCTCAGACTTTTACTTATATTTAATATTTGATTTCACTTAGTAGTATAAATGTGTGTGTGTGTTAATATTGTGTAAAGATGTATGAGTGACAATCTCTTTTTTCACTACAAAAATTGCTATATAGATATCAGTTTCCTATTTTTATTGTAATTCTTTTCTTGAATGCACTCAAACATTTATCCCCAACCAACCGCGTCCCCCCCCCACACACATATACTTGGACTCGACCCCTGCAACCTCAACTAGGTGAGTACACGACATATAAAATACTGAGAGGAATAGACAAAGTAGACAGAGACAGTCATGAAGACTAGGGAAGGACGAAAACCACCACTGACGGAGTACAGTCTAGGGGGCCAGAGACTACAAACCTCACTCAAGGAAAAGGATCTTGGGGTGAGTATAATACCGAGCACATCTCCTGAAGCACACATCAACCAGATAATTGCTCCAGCATATGGGAGCCTGGCAAACCTGAGAATAGCGTTCCGATACCTCAGTAAGGAATCGTTCAAGACTCTGTACACCGTGTGCGTCAGGCCCATACTGGAGTATGAAACACCAGTTTAGAACCCACACCTGGTCAAGCATGTCAAGAAATTAGAGAAAGTGCAAAGGTTTGCAAAAAGACGAGCTAAGGGGAATGTCATACGAAGAAAGGTTAAGGGAAATTTGCCTGACGACACTGGAATACAGAAGGGTTAGCGGAGACATGATAATGGCATACAAAATACTAATAGGGATAAGGTGGCCTTAGACATGATGTTCCAGAGATGGGATACAGAAACAAGGGGTCACAGTTGGAAGTTGAAGGCTGAGATGGGTCAAAGAGATGTTAGGAAGTATTTCTTCAGTCATAGAGTTGTCATGAAGTGGAATAGTCTGGCAAGTGATGTAGTGGAGGCAGGAACCATACATAGCTTTAAGACGAGGTATGATAAAGCTCATGGAGCAGGGAGAGAGAGGACCCAGTAGCAACCAGTGAAGTGGGGCCAGGAGTGCACACACACATCCTTTCATCCAACTCTGACATGTTAACGCATATTCCCATGCAAACATGCTGCATCTCTCACTCCAACACCTACGCCACTCACACATGTATACACTCACAAATATACATGTGCACACATTTTCATACGGAAACCTGGGCTAAGAGAAAAAAAAATTTTGAGTTGACGTATTGAGAGAAGTGAAGAAGTGAGAGTCGTGAAAGACATTTATATTGAATTAAGCAAAAAGGACACTTAAGAATTTTCTTAGGAACTGTAAGGAATTGCCAAAAACTAATTTTTAAAATTAGTTTTGGCAATTTTTTTTTCATTTCTTCACTTCTTTCACTTCCTCTGTATTAAGAGAAAACATTCATAATCACAATAAGGAAATCCCGGTTGTGAAAACCTCAAACTGGGAGACTCGATTTCATAGCAAATAAAATTTCAGAGACTGATCATACACCCTGGCCTGTAGGCCTTGGTGCTGCTGTTTATATTTTTTTAATTTTTAGTACCATTACATTAGGTAAGCTAAGGGACTGCCAGAAATAATTTTTAAGAAATTGGTCTCTCTGATGCTGTATAGTTTAATGTTACTGTACTGTTGAACAATAAAATGGTATAAAATACCGACAGGTTGTTTGGTAAGATACATATGCAACAGTTAGGTATCTATGTCGAAACGTTTCGCCTACACAGTAGGGTTCTTCAGTCGAGTACAGAAAAGTTGATAGAAGCAGAAGAGACTTGACGATGTAATCAGTCCATCACCCTTGAAGTTTTGAGGTGGTCAGTCCCTCAGTCTGGAGAAGAGTATTGTTCCGTAGTCTGAAACAATATTGTTTCAACAATATTCTATCAACTTTTCTGTACTCGACTGAAGAAGCCTACTGTGTAGGCGAAACGTTTCGACATAAAGATACCTAACTGTTGCATATGTGTCTTACCTAATAACATACTGTTCTTCTGCAACTTTACGCTTTTAAAGTTACTATGCATGCTATTGTACCTTAATGTTACTGTAATTTATTTTACGTTTCTGTACTTTTTTTGTGTGTTTGTGTATCGTTTTTGTGTTCTACTTTATTATTCTTGAGTGTTACTGCACTTTACTTTTGTTATACCTTATTGTTTTTGTATGTTCTTGTACTGTGATCGCTTGTTACTTTATTTTTCTGGCATGTTTCAGAACCGTTCTTGTATTCGGCTGTGATGTTCTCTTGTAAGAATATAAGAAAGGAGGAATACTGCAACAGGCTCGGCAGGTCCATGTCAGATCCAACCCGCTCACAAAAATATGTGCCAAGCCCATTGCCTGTGATACTCAAGCAATAAGCTATGATAACCTTTTAACTGTGATAAATGGCTTAAAACCGTCAAGTTGAAAATTGAGATACTTGTGCAACATATGGGAATCTTCACTGAAGAAACGTTTCGCCACACAGTGGCTTCATCAGTCCAATACAAGTCAGAAGGGTGTAAGGAGAGGAGGAGTTTAAGGTAACAATTCCCTCAGCCTGGAGTCGATGTGTTCAGTCCATCAGTCTTGTAGAAAGTAAAGCATAGGACCGTAGAAGTGGTTTATATACTGTAGTCGGGTGAGGCGAAGCAGGAGGAGGGGAGGTCATAGTGGTACCATCCACTAGTCGAAGTAGGTCTTCGTCCAAAGGTTGGACAAGGTTGAAAAATTCTTTGTATCAAGATCCCATAACGTTGCAGTGTCTGACAGATGTGACTACAGTTCATAAGCCACTTCTACGGCCCTGTGCTGTACTTTTTACAAGACTGATGGACTGACCACATCTACTCTAGGATGAGGGACTGATTACCTCAAACTCCTTCTCTCCTTACACCCTTCTGACTTGTATTGGACTGATGAAGCCACTGTGTGGTGATATGTTTCTTCAATAAAGATTCCCATATGTTGCATAAGTCTCTCACTCTTCAACCTTTTAACTAATGTGCAAATCCCGTTTAAATCCAACTCATCTCACTCATGTATTTATCCATCTTAAATTTGAAGCTACTCAAGGTTTTAACTTTAATAACCCTACTAGGCAGACTGTTCCACTCATCAACTACCCTATTACCAAACCAATACTTTCCTATAACCTTTCTTAATCTAAACTTATCTAATTTGAATCCTTGACTGCGGGTTCTCTCTTGAAGGAATATACTCAAGACCTTATTTATATACCCTTTGTTAATACCTATCTTCCACTTATACACTTCGATCATGTCTCCTCTCATTCTTCGTCTTACAAGAGAATGTAATTTAAGGGACTTCAGTCACATATAAACTAAATAATGTAAATCTTAATACTACTGATTGCAAAAAGGATTTAGGAGTTATGGTTAGCAGTAATCTAAAACCAAGACAACAGTGCATTAGTGTTCGCAATAAAGCTAACAGAATTCTTGGCTTCATATCTAGAAGTATAAATAATAAAAGTCCTCAGGTTGTTCTTCAGCTCTATATATCTTTGGTTAGGCCTCATTTAGACTATGCTGCTGAGTTCTGGTCACCGTATTACAGAATGGATATAAATGCTCTGGAAAACGTACAGAGGAGGATGACAAAGATGATCCCATGTATCAGAAATCTTCCCTATGAGGATAGACTGAAGGCCCTGAATCTGCACTCTCTCGATAGGCGTAGAATTAGGGGGGATATGATCGAGGTGTATAAATGGAAAACAGGAATATATAAAGGGGATGTAAATAGTGTGCTGAAAATTTCCAGCCAAAACAGGACTCGCAGCAATGGTTTCAAGTTGGAAAAATTCAGATTCAGGAAGGATATAGGAAAGTACTGGTTTGGTAATAGAGTTTTGGATGTGTGGAACAAACTCCCGAGTACAGTTATTGAGGCTAAAACGTTGTGTAGTTTTAAAAATAGGTTAGATAAATACATGAGTGGGTGTGGATGGGTGTGTGTTGGACCTGACTAGCTTGTGCTGCTGGGTCTGGTGCAGTGCTCCATCCTTGGGTGGAGATGACCAGATTTGGTGGGTCATTGGGCTAATCCGGGGGGGGGGTCATTGGGCTAATCCGGGGGGATGACATGGACCAGCTCCGCATGGGTCAGTAGGCCTGTTGCAGTGTTCCTTCTTTCTTATGTTATGTTTATTATGCTATGTATTAATTTTGTAATTCTTCGCTGAATGTTTTATAATGAATTTATATTAGTTCAGTAAAACTGAGACCAGAATTGAGCTGCATAATCTAAGTGAGGTCCTACTAATGAGGTGTAGAGCTGTAGTAATCTATTTGCCTTATTACGTACGCTTAGGAACTGCTCTCTTGGTTTAAGGTTGCTGCTTACCATAACCCCTAAGTCCATTTCCCATTCTGTATGGCTAAGTTCTACATTATTTAGTTTATAAGCGCAAGAGTTATAGATACTCCAGAGCTTCACAATTCTGCCTTTATCTACGTTAAACTGTATATGCCACTTTTCTGACCACAACATGAGTGTCTAAATCTTCCTGAAATTCAGTGACACCTTCGTGACCTATCTTCGTGTCATCAGCGAATTTGCTCATATCACTAGTTATTCTCTCGTCAAGCCATTAATGTATTTTAAATACAACAATGGGCCTAAAACTGATCCCTGTGGAAAGCCATTTGTTACAGATCCCCCCCTCAAATTTAACCCCATTTATGTACACACACTGCTTACTGTTGCTGAGCCATGACTCGATCTATGACAACACCTTTTCCCAAATACCATGAGCTGCCACTTTGTCTTTGGTACGGTACTCTATCAAAAACCTTAATAAAATCTAAATAAACAATATCGAATTCTTTACTAAAGAAAGTCAGTAAATTAGTTAGGCAGGAACGGTCCCTCGTGAATCCATGCTGAGTATCATTAATCAAATTATGCTTATCAAGATGGCTTATGTCAGCTATAATTGACTAGTAACTTACCTACAATTAAGGTCAGGCTAATTGGGCGGTAATTTGACGGTAACGACTTGTACCCTGCTTTAAAAATATTAATTATATTGGCTGTCTTCTACATATCAGACACTACGCCTGTTTGAAGAGAGATACTAAAAATGTTGCTTAATGGTTCACTAAGTTCCATTTTACACTCCTTAAAAACCACTGAAAAAAGCTTATCAGGGCCCGGGGGTTTATTTTGCATGAATCACTCTACCTGTTTGATAACCATATCCCTGGTGACTGATATTACATAATTAATGTTCTTCGGGACTAAAAAATTAATGACTGGAATATTATTAGTATCTTCCAGTTTGCTTTTCCTACAATATCTTCCACTAGTGTCTCCCACACTGACTTTCATGTCTCCTAAACCAATATGTTGACTTAAATTACTTAAATTGACTTAACTGTGAGGATCCCAGTACCTTTCTCATTCACACTTATCTTCCCTATACATTATTAAGATAACATTAGCCTCAATACACACACACAGGTACGTACACAAACATTCATACACACGCACACATGGTCTACACACTAGCCGAGGTGGCCAGGAGAGCACACATGGGGGAGCAAAGTTACTAGTTATGGGCGATTTCAATCACAAGGAGATTGACTGGGAAAACCTGGAGCCCCATGGGGGTCCCGAAACATGGAGAGCCAAGATGATGGATGTGGTACTGGAAAACCTCATGCATCAACATGTTAGAGACACTACCAGAGAGAGAGGAGAGGATGAACCAGCAAGACTGGACCTTGTATTCACCTTGAGTAGTTCGGACATCGAGGATATCATGTATGAAAGGCCCCTGGGAGCTAGTGATCATGTGGTTCTGTGCTTCGACTACGTAGTTGAGCTCCAAGTGGAGAAAGTAGCAGGAATAGGGTGGGAAAACCAAACTACAAAAGGGGGAACTACTCAAGCATGAGGAACTTCCTTCAAGACATTCAGTGGGAGAGGGAACTGACAGGAAAACCAGTACAAGAAATTGACTATGTGGCAACAAAATGCAAGGAGGCAGAGGATAGGTTTGTTCCCAAGGGAAACAGAAATAATGGGAAGAACAGAACGAGTCCTTGGTTCACCCAAAGGTGTAGGGAGGCAAAAACTAGGTGTACTAGAGAATGGAAAAGGTACAGAAGACAGAGAACTCAGGAAAATAAAGAGATTAGCCGAAGAGCCAGAAACGAATATGCACAGATAAGAAGGGAGGCTCAGCGACAATATGAAAATGACATAGCATCGAAAGTCAAGACTGACCCGAAGCTGTTGTACAGCCACATCAGGAGGAAAACAACAGTCAAGGACCAGGTAATCAGACTGAGGAAGGCTGATGGGGAATTCACAAGAAACAACCGGGAGGTATGTCAGGAGCTCAACACGAGATTTAAAGAAGTATTTACAGTGGAAACCAGTAGGACTCCAGGAAATCAGAACAGGGGAGTACACCAGCAAGTGCTGGATGAGGTACATATAACCAAGGAGGAGGTGAAGAAGCTGCTATGCGAACTTGACACCTCAAAGGCGGTGGGACCAGACAACATCTCTCTGTGGGTCCTTAAAGGAGGGAGCAGAGATATTGTGAGTACCATTAACAAAGATCTTCAACACATCATTTGAAACTGGGCAACTCCCCGAGGTATGGAAGATGGCAAACGTAGTCCCAATTTTTAAAAAGGGAGACAGACATGAGGCACTAAACTACAGACCTGTATCACTAACGTGAATAGTATGCAAGGTCATGGAGAAGATCATCAGGAGGAGAGTGGTGGAGCACCTGGAAAGAAACAAGTGTATAAGTGACAACCAGCACGGTTTCAGGGAAGGAAAATCCTGTCACAAACCTACTAGAGTTTTATGACAAGGTGACAAAAGTAAGACAAGAGAGAGAGGGGTGGATCGACTGCATTTTTTTGGACTACAAGAAGGCCTTCGATACAGTTCCTCACAAGAGGTTGCTGCAAAAGCTAGAGGATCAGGCACACATAACAGGAAAGGCATTGTAATGGATCAGAGAATACCTGACAGGGAGGCAACAACGAGTCATGGTACGTGACGAGGTGTCAAGTGGGAGCTGGTGACAAGCGGGGTTCCACAGGGGTCAGTTCTAGGACCTGCGCTGTTCTTGGTATATGTGAATGACATAAAGGAAGGGATAGACTCAGAAGTGTCCTTGTTTACAGATGATGCGAAGTTAATGAGAAGAATCAAATCGGATGAGGATCAGGCAGGACTACAAAGAGACCTGGACAGGCTACAAACCTGGTCCAGCAACTGGCTCCTTGAGTTTAACCCTGCCAAATGCAAAGTCATGAAGATTGGGGAAGGGCAAAGAAGACCGCAGACACAATATAGTTTAGATGGCCAAAGACTGCAAACCTCACTCAAGGAAAAAGATCTGGGGGTGAGTATAACACCGAGCATATCTCCTGAGGCGCACATCAATCAGATAACTGCTGCAGCATACGGGCGCCTGGCAAACCTACGCATAGCATTCCGATACCTCGGTAAGGATTCGTTCAAGACTCTGTATACCATTTACGTCAGGCCCATACTGGAGTATGCAGCACCAGTTTGGAATCCACACCTAGTCAAGCACGTCAAGAAACTAGAGAAAGTGCAAAGGTTTGCAACAAGACTAGTCCCAGAGCTACGGGGATTGTCCTACGAAGAAAGGTTGAGGGAAATCGGCCTGACGACACTGGAGGACAGGAGGGTCAGGGGAGACATGTTAACGACATATAAAATACTGCGCGGAATAGACAAGGTGGACAAAGACGGGATGTTCCAGAGATGGGACACAGACACAAGAGGTCACAATTGGAAGTTGAAGACTCAAATGAATCACAGGGATGTTAGGAAGTATTTCTTCAGTCATAGAGTAGTCAGGCCGTGGAATAGCCTAGAAAGTGAAGTAGTGGAGGCGGGAATCATACATAGTTTTAAGGCGAGGTATGATAGAGCTCATGGGGCAGGGAGAGAGAGGACCTAGTAGCAATCAGCGAAGAGGCGGGGCCAGGAGCTGTGAATCGACCCCTGCAACCACAAATAGGTGAGTGCAAATAGGTGAGTACACATCCTCGGACGCACACATGCTCGTATTCTGGAACTCTCACATCCTCACATTCCACTAACACCCCCGATACCACTCGCACACATATACACATACAAACATGTACATATTATGTTCGCACATTCTTATACGGATGTCTGTTTTTTCCCTTACACGATAAATAAAATGAAATTATAGTGCACATGCATCATGAGAAAAATCTGAAATTTTTGAGATGTAATGAAGTGAGAGATGAGAAGAAATGACTGTCGTGAGATGACTGTATTAGATAAAAAAAATAAAAAAAATAAAATAAAAACTGAGAATTTTCTTAGGTTTTAAAGGTAAAGAATTTCCCGAAATATTTTTTTTTATTAAAAAATGGTCATTCTCCCTGTTTTACTTCTCACTTCTCTCACTTTTTCTGTATTTAAGAGAAACATTCACAATCACTCACGCCAGAAAAAAAAATCTCAGGGATGAAGCTATATACTGTGAGACTTGATCTTTTGATCTCTCCCAAAAAAGAATTTCAGGGGCTGATCCAACAACCTGGCCAGTAGGTCTCTCCGTAAACATTTTTTACATTGCTGTTTTAAATGCCAGGAGTTTTCTCTGTTCCAGTAGTTTACTGTTCTTTAATATTGTGCAACACTTGTGTTGCTGTATTGTTCTGTATTACTGTATCGTTATGTTACTGTACTCTTCTTGTGTGTTACTGTACTGATGTGTGTTACTGTACTGTTGTGTGTTACTGTACTGATGTGTGTTACTGTACTGTTGTGTGTTACTGTACTGTTGTGTGTTACTGTACTGTTGTGTGTTACTGTACAAGCACACTATCCCAACACAAAACACATCCCATACTCACAGGCCCCCACCCCACAATACACAGTAAAATCCCATAGCACTCTGCCAGGCCCCCACCTCCACCCCCACAAAACCCCCAGAATACAGTGTTAAAGATCAACTGAAGAAATGGTACACTAAATGATGGAATAACTAATATATGGGAGTGGTACGACAATATCATACAAGCGTCACCAGTCATCATAGCTCTCCACAAAAGCAAAGCTGTCATGAATAAACGCCTCTTTCCAATTGGATATCAGGTTCTGAGGTTAAAGAGAACAGGGATGAGGTGGAAGAGTGGCACTGCTCACTGAAAACCAATGGGATTTTGAAGAGTTGGAGAGAGGAGAAAGAAGTAAGGGATTACATAAATAGGAGCACTTCAGATTGGAGGTCCCAAGGTGGTGATTGCAGTGTTGTATAATCCACCAGAGAATAGCAGTTTTGTTAGTTTAATATCTTTATTATGCACCCCATACCCATCCTGTGGGCGGTAGTCAAAAGATTACAAAGGTACATAATGAGACACCAAAGTTATGATAGCTGAACTAGTTACAAAGGTAATGAACTCCAGGTAGATCTGGTCACAATTATGGCAAGTTACAAAGGTAATGAATCAGCCTCACTCCTATACATGGTTACAGTTATGAACAAATTACAAAGTAATGAGCCACTGATACGTCCACACCTGGTCACAATTGTAAGGAGTTATAAATACAAATATTAAGTGGGTCATACACCCACACGAGCGCGCAGGAGGACAAGACAAGAACATGATGAAAGTAACAGAGAAATGGTTGACACACTGGCTGAAGTAGCCAGAAGGGCCCATGTAGGTAGGGCAAAGCTACTGGTTGTGGGTGACTTCGATCACAAAGAAATCAACAAGGAAAACCTGGAGCCACATGGGGGACCCTGAAACGTGGAAGGGTAAGATGTTGGAGGTGATACTGGAGAACCTCATGCATCAACACGTTAGGGACACCACCAGGGAAAGGGGAGAGGATGAACCAGCAGGACTGGACCTAGTATTCACCTTGAGTAATGCAGATATTGAGGACATCACATATGTAAGGGCCCCCGGAGCTATTGATCACATGGTTCAGTGCTTCGAATGCATAGTAGAATTACAATTGGAGAGGGATGCAGGAAGGGCAGGAGGAATGAAGCCAAATTACAAGAGAGGGGACTACGCAGGTATGAGGAATTTCCTGCACGAGGTTCAGTGGAACAGAACACTGGCAGGGAGATCAGTAAATGAGATGATGGAATATGTGACAACAATATGCAAGGAAGCAGAAGAGAGGTTTGTACCCAAGAGCAACAGACATAATGAGAAGGCCAGGACGAGCCCATGGTTCACCTAAAGGGATAGATGCTGAAACCAAGTGCACTAGAGAATAGAAGCATAGAAGGTAAAGGACCCAGAAGAGCAAGAAATGAATATGCACAGGTAAAGAGGAAGGTCCAATGACATAACAACGAAAGCCAAGTCTGACCTGTAGCTGCTGTACAGCCGCATCAGGAAGAAAACAACAGTCAAAGACCAGGTACTCAGGCTGAAGAGGAGCTCAACGTGAGATTCAGTAACTCTCGGATAATAAAGACGGCCTTCATGATAGCCTGGATCTGGTGACATAAAAGATTTCGGCAGCCAATCCCACAACCTGGCTAGTTAGTCTCTTTGTTACCGTCTCCAATATTGCTGCTGTTTTGTGCATTGATTTGTTTCTATACATTCGTATTCCCAGCAACATAAGTCGTGTCCGCTGTAACAAAGTATTTCTTTTGTATACTTAACTACTGACTAATATTGAACCTTATAAATATTTCTTTACAATTCTAACAATATGTATTGATTTTCTTGATCTGTTTCAAGGGAACAGAGTGGCACAACAGTTAAATTTGCTTAGACACTAATTATCTGTTATTCTCCTCTTAACAGAGGAAAAGATGCAATGGAAATCACTATACAAACCTAACTTTTCTACAATGCTTTAGTAGCTACGACAGTTTCAGTGTTTCCTTTAAACAAAACTGAAGTCAATATGAGTTCAGTAGCTACGACAGTCTTACAGGTTTCCTTCCAATAGGAGTGAAGTCAATATGGGTTCAGTAACTACGTCAGTTTTGGAGGTTTCCTTCCAATAGGAGTGAAGTCAATATGGGTTCAGTAGCTACGACAGTTTTAGAGGTTTCCTTCCAATAGGAGTGAAGTCAATATGAATTCAGTAGCTACGTCAGTTTCAGAGGTATTCTTCCAACGTGAAAGTCATTACGTTATTACCTACTTAAGTATTAAGAATTACTTTTGAAGCTGGTTGGAGACACTATGGTTACAGTATCTTCAACAGATGCGTAAGTATTTATGTACCCTATCAAAAAATACGTGTTTACAGAATTTACAAGACCTCCATTGCCAGACCATCACAAACACAAACCCAACCCCTTCCCCCTAAAAAAATCTATCAATTCGAGAGACCTGATCTAGTAACAAAAACTATTTTGGCACAGGATCCTAGAACAGCCTAACCAACACGACTGATAAACTTCCATTAATATCATCTAACGCATAAATCAGTTTAGGTGGAAAACTGTGTAATGTTAAGTTGATTTATAAATCATACTAAAGTCTAATGGTCTGAGTTGTAAAAGACTAACTGGAGAACAGAATGCAGGAAATATGTCTTTACAAGTAGAGCATTTTAGGAGTGTCTTATGCTCCAGGAGGAAGTTGCAAGTGCAACAACTACTGTGAACTTTCACTGATATCCAGAAGCAGCAATACCACATTTAAAACTGAAAATTGATAATTACGAAACTAATTAAACATCTGTAAAACTTATGCCAAATATAAATAATATAATAAGCATTGGAAATCACGATTATACTATTAAGCAAATAACTAAAAAAAATAAATAAAAGCATTATTAAAATTACGAAACAAAATTATTATAAATATCGAGAATACTAATAACTTCATATTATATATTTATTATATTACGAACTATATTCATGCATATCTGATTACTAAACATAGTTACATGAATGTAATGATATTTTCTATTTTCTGAATTTGATATTATGCAAGTTCATTGCCAAAAATTAAACCGTAACGGGGATTAAAAACACATAAAACGTCAAACAGGTGAACCATGCTTGTTTCTGCTTCCAAAGGTGTGCTTGTTGCAAACACTTGGGAGTGTTTGCAATTCTATTCACCATTTTAGTAATCTGGTAAAACATGAAGTGTAACATGTACCTGAATATTAATATATCTTGCTCATATATGTTCATGATCTGCAGTGAGAATTAATAATCACATGATCACGTAAAACGTGAATACCTGGATGTAAGTCTATCAACTCGCTTACATACAGTAAGTTAATCAGCTTGTCTTAGTCCTTCACTGGGTTAATTATATAAAGTTTACATCCTGTTAAACATATAAGACTTAAACAAGAATGAGTTTCTGCAACTCTGTAGCACACAGTAATCCCACTGTGCGCGTCATGCGTGCAACTCAGTAGCACACTACCTTTAGTCCACACTGTGTGTGTGTCATAGTGTGCAACTCTGTAGCACACTGCCGTAGTCCACCCTGTGTGTGTGTGTCATGGCGTGCAACTCAGTAGCACACTACCATAGTCCACATAGTGCGTGTGTGCGTACAGATAACCTCTTATCAAAGACGGTTCACACTGTGGACCGCCTTTGATTAGACGGTCCACACTGTGGACCACCTTTGATTAGACGGTCCACACTGTGGACCACCTTTGATTAGACGGTCCACACTGTGTAGTTACAGAGAAATCTGCACAATCCCATCAGACTTGAGCAAGCTAACTTGGGTAGATTCTGATTTTATTCAACACTTGGAATACAAAAATAATAGTCTTCATAACGAATCCCAACAGTAAACACCTACAGTAACACGCCAATAATGTACAGATATATATTACAAAATACACTTTATTGTATAAGCTTTTCCTTATAGGAAGCCCCTTCATGCCGGTGAATTGCTAAATGCCTTCTATTTTCCAGTCAATCTGTGACCCTTACAAGATTAACACTTACCATTAAAATAGTGAGTCCATTAAAAATTAGGATAATATATGTGGATAATGTTAAATGTTTCACTGCACCACAGAGCCGTGTAAAGCACTGCACCACAGAGCTGTGCAAACCACTGTACCACAGAGCCGCGCAGATAGCTGCACCACAGAGCCGTGCAACCAGCTGCACCACAGAGCCGTACGGACAGCTGCACCACAGAGCCGTGCAAACCACTGCACCACAAAGCCGTGCATACCAGTGCACCACAGAGCCGTGCAGACCACTGCACCACAGAGCCATGATCTTTTATTACTGAGTTTTACTATACAAGTCAGTGGTGACGGTGGTAGTGTAATGGATTGCAATATACGTCCTGGCTACTGAATCTACTGGCACCAACGTTGACAGTACTAGTTAGTGACCAGTGCCTCTGTTACTGTTGGGACCAATGTTGACGGTACTAGTGACCAGTGCTTCTGTCACTGCTGACACCATCGTTGACGGTACTAGTGACGAGTGCAGCTACTGGTGATAGTGTGAGGTGCACTACTGGTGATGCTGTGAGGTGCACTACTGGTGATGCTGTGAGGTGCACTACTGGTGATGCTGTGAGGTGCACTACTTGTGATGCTGTGAGGTGCACTACTTGTGATGCTGTGAGGTGCACTACTGGTGATGCTGTGAGGTACACTACTGGTGATGCTGTGAGGTGCACTACTGGTGATGCTGTGAGGTACACTACTGGTGATGCTGTGAGGTACACTACTGGTGATGCTGTGAGGTACACTACTGGTGATGCTGTGAGGTGCACTACTGGTGATGCTGTGAGGTGCACTACTGGTGATGCTGTGAGGTGCACTACTGGTGATGCTGTGAGGTACACTACTGGTGATGCTGTGAGGTGCACTACTGGTGATGCTGTGAGGTGCACTACTGGTGATGCTGTGAGGTGCACTACTTGTGATGCTGTGAGGTGCACTACTTGTGATGCTGTGAGGTGCACTACTGGTGATGCTGTGAGGTACACTACTGGTGATGCTGTGAGGTGCACTACTGGTGATGCTGTGAGGTACACTACTGGTGATGCTGTGAGGTACACTACTGGTGATGCTGTGAGGTGCACTACTGGTGATGCTGTGAGGTGCACTACTGGTGATGCTGTGAGGTGCACTACTGGTGATGCTGTGAGGTGCACTACTGGTGATGCTGTGAGGTGCACTACTGGTGATGCTGTGAGGTACACTACTGGTGATGCTGTGAGGTGCACTACTTGTGATGCTGTGAGGTGCACTACTGGTGATGCTGTGAGGTACACTACTGGTGATGCTGTGAGGTACACTACTGGTGATGCTGTGAGGTGCACTACTGGTGATGCTGTGAGGTACACTACTGGTGATGCTGTGAGGTGCACTACTGGTGATGCTGTGAGGTACACTACTGGTGATGCTGTGAGGTGCACTACTGGTGATGCTGTGAGGTGCACTACTGGTGATGCTGTGAGGTGCACTACTGGTGATGCTGTGAGGTGCACTACTGGTGATGCTGTGAGGTGCACTACTGGTGATGCTGTGAGGTACACTACTGGTGATGCTGTGAGGTGCACTACTTGTGATGCTGTGAGGTGCACTACTGGTGATGCTGTGAGGTACACTACTGGTGATGCTGTGAGGTACACTACTGGTGATGCTGTGAGGTGCACTACTGGTGATGCTGTGAGGTACACTACTGGTGATGCTGTGAGGTGCACTACTGGTGATGCTGTGAGGTACACTACTGGTGATGCTGTGAGGTGCACTACTGGTGATGCTGTGAGGTACACTACTGGTGATGCTGTGAGGTACACTACTGGTGATGCTGTGAGGTGCACTACTGGTGATGCTGTGAGGTGCACTACTGGTGATGCTGTGAGGTGCACTACTGGTGATGCTGTGAGGTGCACTACTGGTGATGCTGTGAGGTACACACGAAATGTTAAGTTTCTTCTCTGATCGCTAAGAGAAATAAAAAAAAAATACTATTTTTTTAGAAAATCTATAAAAGCAACATTCAATTTATTTGATGTCGACCTGGGAAGAGTAAGAATCCCGACGGTCGACCTCACGACTCTTCTCAGGAGACAGTTCCAATTTAATGGTTAATGTTCGTGTGTTATACTGTAGATAAGCCGCCTGGTGATACCTCATATTTAGAGTGTGATTTACTAAGTAAAGATAGGGAAGAGAGTGATGTCCTACAGAGAAAGTGAAGGTGATGCCAGAGTACAAAATCTTCAACAGATCTTCGTTTCTCACTAATATAACAGTACGTTGTACTTCCCTGGATACTTCCTGTCTTAAAACCTTCAATACGTTGCTTTTAATTTTTTTCTGTTTTCACTATCATTAGACTCCATTATCATTATTTTTGTTACAGTTAAAACTAATCTGCTGGTGACCCGAAAAATAAGAAACGGTACATCATCATTCAGTGCCTTTCTGCTAATGTATATCAACTGTGATGGGCAAGACAGCCACAAACCCAGAGATCTGAGAGCAGTGACATGACACATTATGAACTGTTCATCTCAGAAAACTGGGCAACATAAAAAGTTTGTTACGTGAAAATGTGACTGCCAGAATCAGGCTGAAATATCGTCGCCCGTGGCAGAAAAAATGCAGTTAACGCTGATGAACCTCCCCACTCTGATTATTCTAAATGCTAGTTCCCTGAAAACCAGCTGAAGTGAAAGAAGAAAGCAAATATATCTGATCCACTCTCCTGATTGCTGCACATGTACTTCCACCAAATTTTATATTAATTATTATTATTATTATTATTATTATTATTATTAATGAAGAGAATATACAGATAAATTTCACTGGTATCAATTCAGATCGTTCTACAACACTATTGGGCCTAAACTATCGGTAACTCCTAAAATCCCTCAACCTACACTAATTGGAGCTTAGAGGAGACAACTAACACTACTTGGAGCACAGATTAATCAGCTTATGCTACTTGGAGCACAGATGAGACAAATGTATATTAATTTACACCTAGAAAATACTCTAAGGGTTGGAAAGGAAGACAGGACACACGTTGCAGGACCCCATTTTTCAGGACACACATTGCAAGGGACACTTTGCAGGACACACTATGCAGGAGCTAGAACAAAATAAAAAATGAAACGATCCTTGATAAGAGCAGGAGACGGGTTACAAGATACAAAATATCCCAAAGGAAAAACATTACTACAACTAGTACACTAACAGAGAACGTTGAGAAAACTCCCGTTCAGCAGCACTGAAGGTAAATAATGGTGCAATGTACAGCGGACAGGAAGGATAATACTTTAGTTCAATGCATAACCTCGGATGTTTAATAATCCTGTTTGTGTTAGTTACCAGTTGACAAAGACCCTTGGCCTGATATATATATATATATATATATATATATATATATATATATATATATATATATATATATATATATATATATATATATATATATATATATATATATATGTGTGTGTGTGTGTGTGTGTGTGTGTGTGTGTGTGTGTGTGTGTGTGTGTGTGTGTGTGTGTGTGTGTGTGTGTGTGTGTGTGTGTATGTGTGTGTGTCGTGCCGAATATGTAAAACTGGTCAATTAGCAAGAACTCATTTAAAATTAAGTCCTTTCTAAAATTTTCTCTTATACGTTTAAATATATATTTTTTTCATTAATGTTAATGTAAAAATAATTAATTTTGCTCCAAAAGAATCTTAGAAAACTTACCTAACCTTATTATAACAAGAATAATTTATTTTAGCCTAACCTAACTAAATATATTTTAGATTTGTTTACAATAATTTAATACTAAACAAATACATTTAAATATATTTTTTTTCCGTTAGGTTCAGAATGATTTTGGCGAAATTACTGCATACACAAATTTTCACTTGACTTATTTGTGGTTGCAGGGGTCGACTCATAGCTTCTGGCCCCACCTTTTCACTGAGTGCTACTAGGCCCTCTCTCTGCCTGTTCCAGGAGCTTTATGATACCTCATCTTAAAGCTATGTATGGTTCCTGCCTCCATTACCTCACTTGCTAGGTTATTCCACTTCCTGACTACTCTATGACTGAAGAAACACTTCCTAACATCCCTCTGACTCACCTGGGTCTTCAGCTTCCATTTGTGACCCCTTGTTTCTGTGTTACTTCTCTGGAACATCCTGTCTCTGTCCACCTTTTCAATTCCACGCAGTATTTTGTATGTCGTTATCATGTCTCCCCTAACCCTCCCGTCCTCCAGTGTCGTCAGGCCTATTTTCTTTAATCTTTCTTCATAGGACATATCCCTTAGATCTGGAACTAACCTTGTCGGAAACCTTCGCGCTTTCTCTAATTTCTTGACGTGCTTGATCAAGTGTGGATTCCAAACTGGTGCTGCATACTCCAATATGGGCCTGACGTACACGGTGTACAGTGTCTTGAACGATTCCTTACTAAGGTATCGGAACGCTGTTCTCAGGTTTGCCAGGCGTCCATATGCTGCAGCAGTTATCTGGTAGATGTGTGCTTCCGGAGACGTGATCGGTTTTATACTCACTCCAAGATCTTTCTCCATGAGCGAGGTTTGCAGTCATTGGCCACCTAGCCTATACTCCGTCTGCGGTCTTCTTTGTCCTTCCCCGATCTTCATGACCTTGCATTTGGCTGGGTTAAATTCGAGAAGCCAGTTGCTGGACCAGGTGTCCAGTCTGTCCAGATCTCTTTGAAGTCCTGCCTGATCCTCATCTGATTTAATTCTCCTCATTAACTTCACATCATCTGCGAACAGGGACACTTCTGAGTCTAACACTTCCATCATGTCATTCACATATACCAAAACTACCACTGGTCCTAGGACCGACCCCTGTGGGACCCCGCTCGTCACAGGTGCCCACAGTGATACCTCATCACGTACCATGACTCGTTGCCTCTCTGTCAGGTATTCTCTGATCCACTGCAGTGCCCTTCCTGTTATACGCGCCTGATCCTCTAGCTTCTGTACTAATCTCTTGTGAGGAAATGTGTCAAAGGCCTTCTTGCAGTCCAAGAAGATGCAATCAACCCACCCCACTCTCTCGTGTCTTACTTCTGTTACTTTATCATAAAACTCAGGTTTGTGACACAAGATTTGCCTTCCATAAATCCGTGCTGGTTGGCGTTTATACTCTTGTTCCATTCCAGGTGCACCACCACTCTCCTCCTGATAATCTTCTCCATGACTTTGCATACTATACACGTCAGTGACACAAGTCTATAGTTTAGTGCCTCTTTTCTGTCTCCTTTTTTAAAATGGAAACTACATTTGCCATCTTCCATACCTCAGGTAGTCGCCCAGTTTCAAGGGATGTGTTGAAGATTGTGGTTAGTGGCACACACAGCATTTCTGCTCCTTCTCTTAAGGACCTACGGGGAGATGGCTAGTCCCATTGCCTTTGAGGTATCAATGTCCCTTAGCAGCAGCTTCTCCTCCTTAGTTGTATGTCATCCAACACTTGTTGGTATATTCCTTGTTGGTGTCTCCCTTTGTTCTGTCCTCCCAGAGGCCTTCATGTCTCCACTATAAATACTTCCTTAAATCTCATGTTGAGCTCCTCACATACCTCTTGATCGTTTCTTGCGAGTTCCCCACCTTCTTTCCTTAGCCTGATCACATGGTCTTTGACTGTTGTCTTCCTCCTAATGTGGCTATACAGTAGTTTCGGGTCAGACTTGACTTTCGATGCTATGTTGTTTTCGTACTGTCGCTGGGCCTCCCTCCTTATCTGTGCATACTCGTTTGTGGCTCTTCAACTACTCTATTTTCCTGGGTCCTTTGCCTCCTGTACCTTTTCCATTCTCTGATGCACTTAGTTTTTGCCGCCCTACACCTTCGGGTAAACCAAGGACTCGCTGTGGTCTTCCCATTATTTCTGTTGCCCTTGGGAACAAACCTTTCCTCTGCCTCCTTGCACTTTGTTGTTACATATTCCATCATATCGTTTACTGACTTTCCTACCAGTTCTCTGTCCCACTGAACCTCCTGCAGGAAGTTCCTCATACCTGTCTAGTCCCCCCTTTTATAGTTTGGCTTTTCCCATTCAACTCCTGTTACCCTCTCCACTTTTAGCTCTACTATGTATTCAAAACTCAGAACCACGTGATCTCTAGCTCCAAGGGGCCTCTCGTAAGTGATGTCCTCAATGTCAGAACTGCTCAGGGTGAACACAAGGTCCAGTCTTGCTAGTTCATCCTCCCCTCTCTCTCTCTGGTAGTGTCCCTGACATGTTGATGCATGAGGTTTTGCAGTACCACATCCATCATCTTGTCTCTCCATGTTTCGGGACCCCCATGTGGTTCCAGGTTTTCCAAATCGATCTCCCTGTGGTTGAAATCGCCCATAATCAATAACTTTGCTCTGCTCGAATGAGCTCTTCTTGCCACCTCAGCCAGTGTGTCCACCATCGCTCTGTTGTTTTCTTCGTACTCCTCTCTTAGCCTCCTGCAGTTCTGTGGTGGGTTATACATCACTCCAATGACTACTTTA